>NC_090738.1:33609956-33622456 GCF_036898095.1 Palaemon carinicauda
CAAAGAACCTTCGATCAACGGCTATAAGGTAAAGCTGCAAAGAACCTTCGATTAACACCTATAAGGCAAAGCTGTAAAGAACCTTCGATCAACTCCTATAAGATAAAGTTTTAAACAACCTTCGATCAACTCCTACAAGGTAAAGCTGAAAAGAACCTTCGATCAACTCCCATAAGGTAAAGCTGCAAAGAACCTTCGATCAACCCCTATAAGGTAAAGCTGTAAAGAACCTTCGATCTACTCCTATATGGTAAAGCTTTAAAGAACCTGCGATCAACTCCTATAAGATAAAGTTGTAAAGAACCTTCGATCAACTCCTATAAGGTAAAGCTGCATAGAACCTTCGATCAACTCCTATAAGGTAAAGCTGCAAAGAACCTTCGATCAACTCCTATAAG
Source organism: Palaemon carinicauda (assembly GCF_036898095.1). Classification (NCBI taxonomy): domain Eukaryota; kingdom Metazoa; phylum Arthropoda; class Malacostraca; order Decapoda; family Palaemonidae; genus Palaemon; species Palaemon carinicauda. The sequence continues at coordinate 33,610,355 of NC_090738.1, forward strand.
GTAAAGCTGCAAAGAACTTTTGATCAACTCCTATAAGGTAAAGCTGCAAAGAACCTTCGATCAACTCCTATAAGGTAAAGCTGCAAAGACCCTTCGATCAACTCCTATAAAGTAAAGCTGCAAAGAACCTTCGTTCAATTCCTAGACAGTAAAGCTGGAAAGAACCTTCGATCAACTCCTATAAGGTAAAGCTGCAAAGAACCTTCGATCAACTCCCATAAGGTAAAGCTGCAAAGAGCCTTCGATCAACGCCTATAAGGTAAAGCTGTAAAGAACCTTCGATCAACTCCTATAAGGTAAAGCTGCATAAAACCTTCGATCAACTCCTATAAGGTAAAGCTGCAAAGATCCTTCATTCAACTCCTATAAGGTAAAGCTGCAAAGAACTTTTGATCAACTCCTATAAGGTAAAGCTGCAAAGAACCTTCGATCAACTCCTATAAGGTAAAGCTGCAAAGAACCTTCGATCAACTCCTATAAAGTAAAGCTGCAAAGAACCTTCGTTCAATTCCTAGACAGTAAAGCTGGAAAGAACCTTCGATCAACTCCTATAAGGTAAAGCTGCAAAGAACCTTCGATCAACTCCCATAAGGTAAAGCTGCAAAAAGCCTTCGATCAACGCCTATAAGGTAAAGCTGAAAAGAACCTTCGATCAACTCCCATAAGGTAAAGCTGCAAAGAACCTTCGATCAACCCCTATAAGGTAAAGCTGTAAAGAACCTTCGATCTTCTCCTATATGGTAAAGCTTTAAAGAACCTGCGATCAACTCCTATAAGATAAAGCTGTAAAGAACCTTCGATCAACTCCTATAAGGTAAAGCTGCATAGAACCTTCGATCAACTCCTATAAGGTAAAGCTGCAAAGAACCTTCGATCAACTCCTATAAGGTAAGCTGCAAAGAACTTTTGATCAACTCCTATAAGGTAAAGCTGCAAAGAACCTTCGATCAACTCCTATAAGGTAAAGCTGCAAAGAACCTTCGATCAACTCCTATAAAGTAAAGCTGCAAAGAACCTTCGTTCAATTCCTAGACAGTAAAGCTGGAAAGAACCTTCGATCAACTCCTATAAGGTAAAGCTGCAAAGAACCTTCGATCAACTCCCATAAGGTAAAGCTGCAAAGAGCCTTCGATCAACGCCTATAAGGTAAAGCTGTAAAGAACCTTCGATCAACTCCTATAAGGTAAAGCTGCAAAGAACCTTCGATCAACTCCTATAAGGTAAAGCTGCAAAGATCCTTCATTCAACTCCTATAAGGTAAAGCTGCAAAGAACTTTTGATCAACTCCTATAAGGTAAAGCTGCAAAGAACCTTCGATCAACTCCTATAAGGTAAAGCTGCAAAGAACCTTCGATCAACTCCTATAAAGTAAAGCTGCAAAGAACCTTCGTTCAATTCCTAGACAGTAAAGCTGGAAAGAACCTTCGATCAACTCCTATAAGGTAAAGCTGCAAAGAACCTTCGATCAACTCCCATAAGGTAAAGCTGCAAAGAGCCTTCGATCAACGCCTATAAGGTAAAGCTGTAAAGAACCTTCGATCAACTCCTAGAAGGTAAAGCTGAAAAGATCCTTTGATCAACACCTATAAGGTAAAGCTGCAAAGAACCTTCGATCAATGCCTATAAGGTAAAGCTGTAAAGAACCTTCGATCAACTCCTATAAGGTGAAGTTGTAAAGAACCTCCGATCAACTCCTACAAGGTAAAGCTGTAAAGAACCTTCGATCAACTCCTATAAGGTAAATCTGTAAAGAACCTTCGATCAACTCCTATAAGGTAAAGCTGTAAAGAACCTTCGATCAACTCCTACAAGGAAAGGCTGCAAAGAACCTTCGATCAATTCCTATAAGGTAAAGCTGCAAAGAACCTTCGATCAACGCCTAGAAGGTAAAGCTGTAAAGAACCTTCGATCAACGCCTGTAAGCTAAATTTGCAAAGAACCTTCGATCAACTCCAATAAGGTAAAGCTGTAAAGAACCTTCGATCAACTCCTATAAGGTAAAGCTGGAAAGAACCTTCGATCAACGCCTATATGGTAAAGCTGCAAAGAACCTTCGATCAACTCCTATAAGGTAAAGCTGTAAAAAGCCTTCTATCAACTCCTATAAGGTAAAGCTGCAAAGAACCTTCAATCAACAGGAACGCCAACAAGGCTTAACTGGAATTTGGTAACTTTTCAATAAATAAATCATGAAACTTTAACAATCATAGGTTTAGGTAACTGAAGATAACATAAGTTTTCAAAGCTGCGTAAATCTTGAGAGTGCTTATATTCAATCTCTAAAAAACAAAAAGTTGATACTTGTGGCATGAAAAGGTGATTTGAATAACTTGAAGAAACTCTTATAGGCTTTTCAAATTAGTTTGTTTATGGAATATATTAATGCATTAATTCCTTGTTGTTCCAAACCCAAAAAAGGTAGACACACACATACTCTGTTGCTCAGTAAGATAATAATAAATCTGGTACAGGTGTCAAGGCGTAAATTCTCGGCACTTGTACTAATATAAACAATGCTCCTTTTGTAATCTGATATGCATACTTGTCAAATCACTGGTAAGGGACTCCGGTTCATTCACCTGCTAAACAAGAAATATACTACTAATATTGTGATGCCAGAGAGAAAAGAATCGATGCGTCAACTAAAGATCGGGAAATCATTATTATTATTATCATTATTTTTATCATTATTATAAATGGGTAAACACAAAAACTATGGGATCATTCACATGCGACACCCACCCTTTCGTCAAATGAAATTCAACCCCCCCCCCCCCTTTCTCTCTCTCTCTCTCTCTCTCTCTCTCTCTCTCTCTCTCTCTTACGGGTTGGGTGGGTAATTAAAATTCCCTGGAGACGTCGCCTTGTCTTTTTTTTTTATACGGTAGAAGGGTGACACTTTACATTCAGATAAGGCTACGGCGGACGTGTCAGACCAGCTCTTTAAAATGTCTATCTCGCTTTTACAGCTTTATAATAAGCGACAAAACAGCAGTTTACGATGATGATGTCAACGGAGTAATTAGCAGCCGACATCCGCTGTTTTCTTTTAATTACATCGACGCGCAGGCACGCGAGAGGCCCCGTCTCACAGAGAGTGGATGAAAAGGGATTGAATAAATAAAAGGGCCCTCGACGATAACAATCGCATTCCTGACTTTAAAAAAAAACACCTTTAAACAATCCAGTAAACAAACGTTAACTTGGCGTCACCGTGTTCTTCCTCTTCTCTGATTTCTTCATTTTTTACTCGTTTCTTTAAAACACAGGGCTTTTTATCGCGGGCAACTCGCAATCTTTTGTTTTTCCTCTTCCTTTTGTTCAGGGGAACTGCTACCACACGAGACCTGTACAATGCGCGCGAAAAGTGGTAGTCGGCTTGCTTTGGCCCAACACCTGAATGACTATTGTCAGGTGATCAGCGGAGCGCACCTGGAGGATAATTTACAGGCCATCTCACTGAACTCAACAATGGGGCGATATGATCAGCCGTTTTAACAAGATTTTCTTCTCATGGGATGCTGGGGGAAGGAAAGGACTGAGGGGGAGGGAGTGAGGGAGAGGAGGAGGGAGGAGGAAAAAAAAGGGAGACATAACGATGGATGACTCAAAACAAGATAAATATAGAGGGAGGAAACGCCGAGAATTAGCCCTGTGAAGTAAGTTTAGTAACATTGTACCAAAGATGTCCATAATGTTCCACTGGTGTTGCATTCAAGAGCTGGAGTTTTGAATTCATTGATTATTCAAGTGCATCAATTTTTCCACTCATGGAATTAACCTCTTTTATCATTATTACTTTGGAATAAAAAATTAATATTGTCACAATTACGTGCGATAAGGTCCGACAGAAATCTAACGAAAGTTAACGAAACTGTTAAAAATTAATATTACACGTACGTACTATATGGTCAGACAGAAATCTAAGTCAATGAAGGTTGCTTTTCAATAGAGTCCTAGTTATCTTTTACAATAAACATTACATATGCTCCTGACCTTGGAACTCTGTGGTAAAGCTGCTAATTGGTGTATGTAATATAATCAACGGTATTATTGCATATCTTATCTTTTTTTTTTTACTTATGTTACAAGTGTTAGATCACTGTACCCCTATTATAACTGTATATGGCTTTTGCTGAAATAAAGATTATTATTATTATTATTATTATTATTATTATTATACCTATTTCGACACAAAAAATCCCACTTAAAAATAGAAATAAATAAAAGGAAGATTACAGAATGCCGATGAGCATCGCAAAAAAAAAAGAAAAAAAGAAAAAAAAACCAGGATGAAGAAATTGCTCTTTTTCTCCACATACTTCTCCCCCCTTATGTGAGCCTTCCATAATCCTCCCTTTAACATTCTTCCTGGCTCCCATTCTGAAAACCCCCCGTAGGTGTACCTGGTGTTGCCCTCTCACCAGCTGCACCCGAGATCCTCCCAGGGGGGCGTTGGGACAGGACATTCCCAGATGTCCCTTAGCCACCACATGTGGGAAGATGAGCGATGGGGGGAAAAACACAAATTATAACTTTGAAAGCCAGAACCATTTTCATGAGAATCCCAAGTGCCGTGTCTTATCAGAGAGAGAGAGAGAGAGAGAGAGAGAGAGAGAGAGAGAGAGAGAGATTATAACTATGAAAGCCAGATCCATTTTCATGAGAATCCCAAGTGCCGTGTCTTATCAGAGAGAGAGAGAGAGAAATTATAACTTTGAAAGCCAGAACCACTTTCATGAGAATCCAAAGTGCCGTGTCTTATCACACAGAGAGAGAGAGAGAGAGAGAGAGAGAGAGAGAGAGAGAGAGAGAGAGAGAGAGAGAGAGAGTTTAGAAATATAGACAGGACACTATAGGCAGAGAGAGAGAGAGAGAGAGAGAGAGAGAGAGAGAGAGAGGAGAGAGAGAGAGAGAGAGAGAGAGAGGGAGGTTTTCTTACACGAGTAGCGCTATCCAAAGCGCTGTGAAACCACCTGTTAAGTCGGTCGTAAACATTCCCAAGAAACTGGTGACTGATGTTTTAAGACTGTGCGAACAAAAGAGGGTGGCAGGTAAAGATGGGTAGACATAGGCAGGCTTAGAAAAAAAAAGGGGAAAACGAGAGAGAGAGAGAGAGAGAGAGAGAGAGAGAGAGAGATGACACCACTGAAACTCTAAACCGAATCCTTGATAGTGTTAGGGAATGGATGACAATCAAGCAACTATAATTAAATGAAAATAAAAATGAGAGAGAGAGAGAGAGAGAGAGAGAGAGAGAGAGGAGAGAGAGAGAGAGAGAGAGAGAGAGAGATGCCTCACCCTCCGGGGGGTCGCGGGCCAAGAGAGAATTCGGCGACACCCAGGTAGAACCACCGAACAATTTATGTGTCACTGGACAGTCTATCACCTGCGAGTGATAGTCCATTTGCTGCCGAAGGGGGGCAACCACAACGCATAGTTTTTTTTTCCCCTGGCACAACCGCAGATCGGAGGAAGGGAGTAGAGTGGGGTAGAGTAGGGGGGGGGGAGAGGGGGAAAAAAAGGAGTGTGAAAATGAAAGGGGTAGGGGGTGGGAGGGGGTTAAGTGTTTTCAAATATTTACGGCTGTATTTCAAACCACCTTGACCACCAAGAGCCATGTGCCGCGGTGACACTAAGATTACCTGAGGTGATTAATCGATTTTTTTTTATCACTGGAGTTAACTTCTCCAAGTTGGCTGACAAGGAGAATCTTTATTGTTCAAATTCCTTTTGGTTTTAATCTATTGTGATTTTAAGGATAATAGAAATTAACGATATTAACCACATGAAAGTTAACAAAACACAAGAAATAATAATTATGTATATGGAATGATTTCAAAATAATAAAATAGGAAAAAGAGATTATTGTTACAATAAATCGTAGTAGATCATGATGAATTAATATCTTTGTATTATTTTGACTGAAGTATGGTATCTAAAATACCCACCCACACACACACATACACATATACATAAACACACACAAGAAGCCGTGTTACATTATCTGATAATGCCCCATGACAGAAAAATAAATCTTGTGTTTAATAATTTCGTTCAATTGTTTGCTATTACATGAGAAATATATGAAGACAAATAAATAAAGGACATTACAAATTAGGGAATATAAAACAAGATTACAAAGAATCAATAGAGATACTAAAAGAAATATCACACCATAAAAACTGCAATGTTTTTCCTTGGCTGATAAGTCCTTATGTTCTCATTTCATAATAAACAACTATTTAAGGAAATTACATGATCGTCTAAAATACCCTATCTGAATTAATTCATAATCATGTTATTCATTTAGAATAAACCATACTAAAAGCAAAAAGTTCAAAATACACACCTGTAAAGTTTCATGACTAAACGAAACTGTTAATTCATCTACTACTATTTTGAGTCATAATAAAAATCAAACTGACCACATTGCGAATCAATCTGACCGATCGCCACCTTAATTAAGGAGACTTGAATCATAAACGGGAAAAAAGAAAAGAAAATCAACTCAAATAAAGGCTGCCTCTGCCACTACAGTTTAAGTATTTTATACTTAAACTGTAGCTATTGATGCCTTTTCGAGGACTGAGGTATTTAAAGTATTTAGTAAAAAAATTACCAGGGAATGAGGAGATGATGAGTGCCAGGAAACGGTAATATCTTTTAAGATTGAGATTATTTATACAGTATTATACAGGGTTTGGCAATACATGGATTAATTAACCTAAATGTATTACATTAAATCCATTAACGGACTGAATCATGAGACACTTAATGCCATTATAACAATAAGGTTAATTCATGAAATTACAACCCAAAATTGTAATCTCAAAGAATTATATTACCAGAAATTACCAAACTGCCATGATTGACTTGCAAGAAAAATACAAATGTAATTCATAAAACTACAATCTAGAGCAGGGCATATATGAAGATATCTTTAGGGAGGCAAAACAAGGCCTAGGATAAACACGGTATAAAGAGAATTTTTTTATATCGGATATGAGCAAAAGCTAATTAAGATAGCGTTACTTAATGAGTCATCATCATCATCATCATCATTATCTCCCCCTATGCCTATTGACGCAAAGGGCCTCAGTAATTCTTTTTAGAAAAAAACTTAAAAAATTTCCCTCGCTATCGCTTTTGTCTCACCAATCCCCCCCCCCCCCCCCCTCCCCTGGCCGCCCCACCTCTCCCTTTCCCCCACAAGAACAACTCCCACAACATTTTTATCTTGTGTTGAGTGCCCCTCCAGACAGCCACCCTTTGAATCTGAGTATTTTACGAGAGTCTTGAGGTCAGTGGCGGCATACCAGTAACCCCAGGGGGTACTGGCTCCCCGCAGTGTCGGACAAGGCCCCCCTGGCCCCCGAAGTCCATCCCTTCCCGGAGGAGCCTACACTAGCATCTCGACATCGAACTCCTAAACACCAACAAACTGCCCCCCTTCGCTTCTCTCTAAACCCCCCCCCCCCCTCCTCATCTATCAGCCTACATGCAATCGCCCAACCTATCCCTGGCTATAACGCCACTTGTTCCTGAGATCAAAATCCCGTGTGCTAGTACAAGGCCTGCTTGATTTTATAACAAAATCTGTAGAAGACATGTGTCTCTCTCTCTCTCTCTCTCTCTCTCTCTCTCTCTCTCTCTCTCTCTCTCTCTCTCTCTCTCCTCTCTCTCTCTCTCTATATATATATATATATATATATATATATATATATATATATATATATGTATACACACAACTTTTTGTAGCCTCACAAGGCTTCTTCAAAAGTCCGGTTGTTATGTTAAAACTCAATGTGCAATTTACCATACAGTAGACAAACCCAAACGTTAATGTAAATGATTGTTACATATTACAAACTAAAAAATTTACATACATACAGTACATACACACACATTATATATATACATATATATATATATATATATATATATATATATATATATATATATATATATATATACCTCCGTGTATGTATGTTTTACAAATAAGTTTGAGGAATCGACCATGAAATGTTATCTCGATTATTGTGGGCAGAATGACACGAATCATGATAGGTGACAACATAAAAGGCATATCTCATCCATATAATAAAGACAAAGTATCAGGTTATATATATATACATATATATATATATATATATATATATATATATATATATATATATATATCTCGAATGCACTTAGAGAGTTGCCCAGTATATAAAACACACACTGTTAAAAGGATACATACATATATATGTATATATATATAAAGTATATATATATATATATATATATATATATACATATATATATATATATATATGTGTGTGTGTGTGTGTGGGTGTGTGTGTGGGTGTAGCTACAATAATATCAAGTAACGATACAGAATTGAATCAAAGAAAAATCGGTTTTATTCATTTGGAAAATATGTTTAAATATATTTCATTCCCGTAACTTTTTAAAGGTCACTCAAGAATGGCATAGGAAAGGGACAGTGACAACGCCCCTAAAGTCTGACCATATGTCTATATGATCAGCGCCCAAGCACTCTCTCCACCCAAGCTAGGACCAGAGAGGGCCAGGCATTGGCTGATGAGTCATCGACAGGTAGATTTATACTCTCCCCCAAAATCCCCCATTCTTAGCTTAAAAGGATGGTAAGATTTCAGACACTACAAGAAACTATTGAGCTTGAGCGGGTCTCAAACCCCAGTCCAACAGATTGACAGGTAAAGACATTCCTAATAGGATACCATAACCCTTTCCCACTTTACCTTGAATAGATTTTTTTCGCAAAGCAGTCTAACATACATCCATTCAACACATTCTAATAATAATAATAATAATAATAATAATAATAATAATAATAATAATAAGTAATTCCCAAAACGCAAGGAAACAAAAAATAATTTCCAAAACGTAAGGATACAAAAATAATTCCCAAAACGTAAGGATACAAAAATAATTCCCAAAACTTAAGGATACAAAATAATTCAGAAAACGTAAGTATACAAAAATAATTCCCAAAACGTAAGGATACAAAAATAATTCCCAAAACGTAAGGATACAAAAATAATTCCCAAAACTTAAGGATACAAAATAATTCAGAAAACGTAAGTATACAAAAATAATTCCCAAAACGTAAGGATACAAAAAATAATTCCCAAAACTTAAGGATACAAAATAATTCAGAAAACGTAAGTATACAAAAATAATTCCCAAAACGTAAGGATACAAAAATAATTCTCAAAAGATAAGCATACAAAAATAATTCCCAAAACATAAGGATAAAAATATTCCCAAAAACGTAAGAATAAAAAAATAATTCTCAAAAGATAAGCGTACAAAAATAATTCCCAAAACGTAAGGATACAAAAATAATTCCCAAAACCTAAGGATACAAAAAATTATTCCAAAAACATGAGGATAAAAAAAAATCACAAAACGTAAGGATACAAAAATAATTCTCAAAAGATAAGCATACAAAAATAATTCCCAAAACATAAGGATGAAAATATTCCCAAAACGAAAGAATAAAAAAATAATTCTCAAAAGATAAGCGTACAAAAATAATTCCCAAAACGTAAGGATACAAAAATAATTCCCAAACCGTAAGGATACAAAAAATAATTCCCAAAACGTAAGGATACAAAAAATAATTCCCAAAACATAAGAATAAAAAAATATAATTCACAAAAGCTTAAGGATAGAAAAATAATTCCCAAAACGTAGGGTTGAGGTGGCCGATGCGGTAACGTCCCTTAATGGTGAACGCCAGACTGGTGTTTGAGTCACGCTCAAACTCGTTAGTTGCTTTGGTCGCTGCAACCTAACCATCCTTGTGAGCTAAGGACGGGGGTATGGGGGGAGCCTATAGGTCTATCTTGCTGAGTCATCAGCAGCCATTTGCCTGGCCCTCCTTGATCTTAGCTTGGGTGGAGATGGGGCTTAGGTGCTGATCATATGTATATATGATCAGTCTCTAGGGCATTGTCCTGCATGATAAGGAAATGTCCCTGTCCATTACTTCTGCCATTCATGAGCGGCAAAGATAAAAAAAAAAATAAGATAAAGATCTCATAATTAAAAAAAAATCAATTTTCCAATTTGAAAGGGAAATTTTCCATAAACAGCTAGACATATGAAAATAAATATAACCATATAAATCACCCAAAAAAACTATCAAATTTAGATTCTGTCTTAGTGACCAACTTGCAAACTGTTATACTTTTGCAACAATATTTTACCAGAGGAGTTGGATATGCAGACCATTTTGCCTTGTTGAAAAAATTGCTAATAATTTCTCAACAATAAATGTTCCGAGATGGTCGCAGGACAGGAAGAAGCGATAAGGGATTAAACTTGAAAATAAAAATGTCCCTGTCCCTGTTGAGATAAGGAGTGAACTTGGTACTTGATTTTTGGCTGGCCCATAGGTGGTCTCGGCCAAAGTGGGGAATGGAATAGGATATATATATATATATATATATATAGTATATATATATATATATATATATATATATATATATGCAGTATATATATATATATATATATATATATATATATATATATATATATAGTATATTGTATATACACTGCATATATATATATATATATATATATATATATATGTATATACACTGCATATATATATATTTATATAAATATATATATATATATATATATATATATGCAGTATATATATATATATATATATATATATATATTTATATACATATGTATATATATACAGTATATATAGATATATATATATATGTGTGTATATATATATAAAATTTATATATATATATATATATAGTATATATATATATAATATATATATATATTATCATTATAGCCATCAACAGCCGTTGCTATTCCGCTATGGGACAAGGCCTCAGACATGTCCTTCCATTCAAGTCTGTTTATAGTCTTACTACGATTGTCTATATCCGTAAATTTTCTTAGCTCGTCAATGCATCGTCTTTTTCTCCTTCCTTTGCTTCATTAGCAAATCTAGGGAACTATTCGGTTATTCTTTTTTTTAGACATCTATATCTGTCATTCTCATTATATGTCCATTTCTTTATCCTGCACATTGTTATAATATCCTCTACACTAGTTTTTCTCTCGTATCCATGTTGCTCTTTTTCTATATCTTAATGTTATGCTATTCCAGTCATTATCTGGAAACACACTGTCTTCAGGAAACTTAACTCTCGTTGATGGCTCGCCTTCTGTTCATTGTGCTATTGTTGTTCCTTGCTTGCTATTGGTCGACCTGAAACACAAATTCCGGGAAAAGGTCCTACAAGACGTAGTTCGTCTGTTCGATGTCAATAGAACGAATAGTTTTCAATTTTTTCCCCCATGATTGTTGATGTTTATTTGGAGGCATAGATGTAGGACCTTAATACACCGCCACACAAACATGAGCAATCATGGAAAAAAATGAAAACTATTCGTTCGAACAGACGAAACTACGTCTTGCAAGAGCTTTGAGTTTCACGTCGACCAATAACAAGCAAGGAACAAGTAAGGAACAAGAAAGGAACAAGTAAGGAACAACAATAGCACAATGAACAGAAGGCGAGCCATCAATGAGAGTAAGTTTCCTGAAGATGGTGTGTTTCCAGATACAAGACTGTGTTCCCTCAGCGAGGAGGAAGGGGAGGGGGGAGGAGTAGGACGTAAGGGAGGGGGGGGGGGGGGTAGAAGAAGGTGATGGTGCTGGAGGAGGAGGGGGAGGAGTAGTAGCACACGGCAACATCATCTTTAAGAAGCTCTTTTGGCCGCAGCGGCAGAGGTGGGAAGACCAGAGAAAAGAAAATACGTGTATTTTACGGGACTGGAAAATCATTTAAATCAGTTTCCGAGGGTAAAATGCTGCGCTTTTGGGCGATAGGATTTACCTTTTTTTTATATACGCCTCAAAGCTAAGGGCATTTCGTCTTTAATTCAACTCTTGGCTAAATTCGTTTTCAATAACGACATCGGTTTTCTATGCTACAAAGTTTATTCTTGGTTTGTCGTATTTTATTTTCTGAACTATTCTTCAAAATAAGACCAATTAGATTTTTTTAAGTAGGCATAATCAAGATCTAC
>NC_090738.1:33624690-33627190 GCF_036898095.1 Palaemon carinicauda
CGTGAAAAAAATGGCATGAGGTAAATTTCTCAGGTAGTTACAAGCATTTTATAAAAGTGACTATAGAAGATAGATATAAACAATCTAAGAAAAAAAATAAAAACAAAATGGAGAGAAGTTGCAGGATATGGTGAAAGTACTTGAAAAATGTATGTTTATAATAAGAACTAATTCTGGGTATAAGTCAAACTACAATGAACGTAGCTCAACTACAAATACAAGTGCAAAAAGTAACAAGAACATAACACATATTTCATATTAAGAATGTATCTATTGTAATCACCCTTAGGAAAACTATAAAAAGTTATTTTCTGTATTGAGGCTAGGCCCAAGGCTTTCTGCTTTTCTTCAACTATAGTCATTTTTTTCAAGCGAGGCAGATTTGCACCGACTCGCAGCGGTGCCCTTTTAGCTCGGAAAAGTTTCCTGATCGCTGATTTGGCTGGACAAGATAATTCTAACCATTCAGCGATCAGGAAACTTTTTCGAGCTAAAAGCGCACCGCTGCGAGTCGGTGCAAATCTGTCTCGCTAAAAAAAATTGGACTATAGTCGTAGCTTAGATAATTAATATTAATAATGATAACGACAACAACAAAAATAATAACGAAAAAATAGGAAGAACACAAAGATGAAGACGATGAAGAAAAATAAGAAAAAATGTAAAGAATATAATGTTAAAAGATTAATATCTTTTAATAATACTATTCACAACATTCAGCTAACCAATTTATGTTATTTCATCTAATGCAACTATTTCTAACCTTAATAACTATATTAACAATGACTAAGTCTTTTTATAGTTTATATATGGAATATCTGTTTGGATGTTGTTACTGTTTTTTTTTTTAAATATTTTATTTTAATTATTCATTATTTCTCATATCGTTCTTTTATTTCCTTATTTCCTTTCCTCACTGGGCTATTCTTTCTTGTTGGAGCCCTTGGGCTTATAGCATCTTGCTTTTCCAGCTAGGGGTGTAGATTAACTAATAATAATAATAATAATAATAATAATAATAATAATAATAATAATAAGTGGCAACAGTTCGATCATAAGTTTTATGAATTGTATCTTAATACAGACTCTATTGTATCTGTATACTGCAGGAATAAAAAAATTATATAATACATATAATAATTTATAAATCACACAAAAAATTAAACTTAATACACACTATATGTACACGCACATACACGCAATCCCATTGTAATTAAAAAAATCCCCGCTACCAATTACAAAGAATAAAAACATCAGAACAAAGTAATTCTATATAAATTACTAAAACCGTATATGAAGAAGCAATATGAAGCAGCGATGCCAATATATCCTTTTGATAAGTTACAAACCAATTATCCAGGCTAATGATGGGAGGTAATTGGTCTCCCTTTTTAAAGGCACTATTCTTTTTTTTTTCTTTTTCTTGGTACAGCAGAGACTAGTGTGGCCATTGAATGGGGGATTTGAGTGCCACGTAGATTTTCAAGGCTGTTAGCAATATCGCAATTATTATTATTATTATTATTATTATTATTATTATTATTACTATTATCATTATTATTATTATTATCATAAATTATTTATTATTATTATAAATTATGATTATTATTATTATTATTATTATTATTGTTATTATAAATTATTATTATTATCATTATTATTATTACTAGTGTACTTTGAAAGATATATACACGCACACACACAGAATCAACCATTCCCATCTTCTCCACCTTTGCCTAACTACAAGCTACTGGTTCGGCAATTTGTGGGAGTGTGTGGATTCCGAGTGTAATTCTTGAAGTAAACTCCCTCACTAGGGTATGACTACACCCTCTCCTCCTTGGGAATAATTGGATATATATATATATATATATATATATATATATATATATATATATATATATATATATATATATATACAGTATATATATAAATATATACACATGTACCTAGCTACTTGCTTGTTATTACATATATTATTATTGTTGTTAAATTTGTACCTCAGAAAGGAACTAGAGATCTAGGTATGATCCTTATATATGAAATAGATATTCCTTTTATATTTTTGCTTCTATTTTTGATACGAGGACATACTGTAAGAAAATGAAATATGCCAAAAAGAATATTAACAAACTTCGGTGAGAAAGGCAAAAGAAATAAAATCATGGGAATACAAAACACAAGAGAGAGGAGAGAGAGAGAGGAGAGAGATGAGAGAGAGAGAGAGAGAGAGAGAGAGAGAGAGAGAGAGAGAGAGAGAGAGAGCATAAGGTCAAAAAGTCTGGAATTGTAAGCACCAAGACAAATATCTTTCAATGTGGATATCGTCTTCCAAAAGCAGACCTAATAATCCAATCTACATACGTTTGCATCTTCTTAAGTTGGATCACGAACACGAATGACCGACATAAATAAGAATAAAAATATTCTCTCTCTCTCTCTCTCTCTCTCTCCCTCTCTCTCTCTCTCCTCTCTCTCTCTCTCTCTCTCTCTCTCCCCA
>NC_090738.1:33632190-33634690 GCF_036898095.1 Palaemon carinicauda
GGAGGAGGAAGAAGAAAAGGAGGAAGAGGATGAAGAGGAAAAACGAGGGAGGGATTGTAGGAATTTGGCTGAGAAAAATATGACGAAATACAGGAGAATTGAAATCATCGAAAGGCTACAGGAGGAAAAAATAGAAGAACGAAAAAAAGACGAATGAGAAGAAAAAATAAATATAAAAACAAAAAAGAGGAGGTGAAAAACAAACCATAGAAAGGCTACAGGAATAAAAATGAGTAAAACGAAGAAAGGACAAATAAGAAGGGAAAATAAATATAAAAACAAGAAAGAAGAGGAGAAAAACCAACCATAGAAAGGCTACAGGAATAAAAAGGAGTAAAACGAAGAAAGGACAATTAAGAAGGAAAAATAAATATAAAAACAAGAAAGAGGAGATAGAAAGGCTAAAGGAAGAAAACTGAGCAGGACGAAAAAAAAGACGAATGAGAGAGAAAAATAAAAATAAAACAAGAAGAGATACAAAGGCTACAGGAAGGAAACTGAGTAGAACAAAAAAAAAAACACGAATAAGAAGGAAAATTAAAACTGAAAACAAGAAAGAAGAGATGGAAAGATTACAAGAATAAAAATGAGTAGAACGAAAAAAAAGACGAATTTGAAGGAAAAATTAATATGAAAACAAGAAAGAAGAGATAGGAAGACTACATGAAGAAAAATGAGTAGAACGAAGAAAAGACGAATGAGAAGGAAAAATAAACAGGAAAACAAGAAAGAGGAGGAGGAGAAAAAAAAACCATAGAAAGGCTATAGGAAGAAAATTAGTAAAGAAAAGATGAATGAAGAGGAAAAACAAATATGAAAACAAGAAAGAAGAGATAGAAAGGCTACAGGAGGAAAACTGAGCATGACGAAATGAGAATGAAAAAGAAATATAAAAACAAGAAATAAGAGGAGGAAAAATGAGAAGAAGAAGAAGAAGAGGAGGAGGAGGAGGAGGAGGATGTGAAGCTCATCTCATCTCCATCACCATCCCAACAGGTCCATAAGGCACCCAACAAGCGGGAAATGAGGTGCAGATAAGGTGCCAAGTCGACCCTGATGGATGACACACAAATGGCACCCACATGACTCGAGCACTCATTCACTATTAAAAGATGCGAGTGCAAAAACTATAAGATGCGAGTGCAAAAACTAAGCCGGGAACTTATAATCCCTAAAGAATATATTAAGCCGCTCTGACATTACGTTGCGATACAGAAACATCAATATACATAAAAGAGTACTTTTTTTTTGTACTTTCTGTACGTGTTTCTTGATAGCATTATAGTGATTATATTTATTATAACTTCTTTGTTTCATTTTGCTTATTTAGTACTGGCTCTATTATACTTGAATTTTGTGTCATTGTATAATAATGAGATTAATTAAGCTTTATTATTATCACTATCATTATCATCATCAATGTTATTATTATTATTATTATTATTATTATTATTATTATTATTATTGAAAAAATATTATTAGTATTATTAGTATTTTTGTTATTATTACCGCTGATTCTATCATTCATACCCCACAAATATACACTGCATATATCATTCATCAATAGAAAATTATAGTTGCATACATAGCTATATATCTATTTATCTGAATACCGTTTCATTACGAGAGAGAGAGAGAGAGAGAGAGAGAGAGAGAGAGAGAGAGAGAGAGAGAGAGAGAGAGAGAGAGAGAGAGAGAGAGAGAGGTGGGGGCTTCCTAAGTAATGATGATCATGTCAGCTTACAAGGTGAACTGTGGCCATGTGAATGCAGTAATGTGTCAGGGTGACGAATGTCAGATGACCCCGAGGTGACACCTGGGTGTCAAGAGGTGACGGACGACACGACAAAGAATGACGGATGAACGAAGAGCAAGAAAGCGTTTGTCACAACACGAAGACCAGAAGCTACTGGACTTGTGGTAATCGTTATGTTCTCACCGAAGATACCATTTGTCAGAACGGGTATGAATGGAGATAACGCTTCAAAAGGACTTTGGTTATGGCAATTATTGAAGATAAATGGACACAGTAGACCTTGAGTGAGTTGTAAATAGTCAAAGGATAGATATGACTGTGATGTAAATAGTAAGATGCAGAATTTGACTGGGCTGTAAATAGGAAAATGCAGAATTTCACGGATTTTTAAATAGAAAAATGCAGACTTTCACGGATTTTTTAAATAGGAAAATGCAAAGCTTGAATAAGTAGTAAAATAGTAAAAACCTGGATTTGAGTGTGATGTAAATAATAAGATGCAGAATTTGACTGGGCGGTAAATAGGAAAATGCAGACTTTCATGGATTTTTGAATAGTTAAACGCAATGCTTGATTGATTTTCAAGAAGTAAAATGCAATGTTTGACTGAGTTGTAAATAGTAAGATGCAGAATTTGACTGGGCTGTAAATAGGAAAATGCAGACTTTCACGGATTTTTTAATAGAAAAATGCAGACTTTTACGGATTTCTAAATAGAAAAATGCAATGTGTACTGCTTTGCAA
>NC_090738.1:33639690-33647190 GCF_036898095.1 Palaemon carinicauda
AATATTTATTATGACAGTAAAACTCGTACCTGTACACTATCCATTTCTTGTAAAGAATACATCTTTAAACATCAGTTTATGAAAATAAAATGTATCGCTGTACCACTAACTAAAATTGACATATCGGTGTTTCACAAAATAAAAATATATTTATCACTTCTAGCAGAAAACTACTCAAGCATTTTTTTTTATAAATTATAAAAAGGCGTCAAGAAAAAATACTGTTTTTTTTTTCCTGTCTAAATTTTAATAGAGAAATAATGTTCTTGACCATACTTTGTCTAAATCCCACATTAAGATCCAAGATGTCCCTCTCCTACTTATCGTCACCCTCATAAACTAACTGCCTAAGTCATTTTCTCCACTTGTTAGGAAATAAAAGAAAACCTTCTCATTTCCTAATTCTTTATATCATTGTACTGAGCTTCAATTAAATTCTAATTCACAAATTCTTCTGTTCGACGAAATTCATGGAGTCATTAAGTATTTTATCTTGGAACATATACGGGATCAAGCGGAATTTACCTGTCCTTAATGAGTTCTGCAATGATTTCCGTGGCATTATTGCACTGCAAGAAACCTTACTCCTCCCCCATGACCTGGCTATCAGTGATTCGGTTCATGTTGATCATAACAGTTTCTCTATCTCGTCGATGGTTACTCACGACTACATCATTCAAGGTCGTCCGAAAGGAGGTCTCTCATTTCTATGGCATAGATCACTGGACAAGTGCGTGAAACCAGTGACGTATCAAACTGACAGACTTCTCGGCCTGCAAGTAACGATCGAAGGTAAAACCATATTAGTGATTAATGCATACTTCCCCTGGGAGTGCCAGTCAAACTTTGATCAGTATTGTATATTACTAGGAGAAGTCCAAGGTATTATTAATGATACCACCGCTGACCATGTGTGCATAATAGGAGACTTTAATGCGCACCCATCCAGACTTTTCTATAATGAATTACAGCGTCTCTGTTCTCAACAATCTCTTCAAATTAGCGATGTTGCCCTACTGCCTCCTTCGTCCTTTACGTACATGCAAAACAGAAATAATATGCCCATCACATCCTGGCTTGATCATTGTATTACCACTGACCGCCTGCATAGCTCTATCACTGAATGTATTATACGATACGACCTTTCGTCTGCATTCGATCACATACCCATACAGATCACATTTCACACACCCTCCCTCCCGGCGGTACCCATCCAAAGGGAGAGGCTACCTTCCATCTCATGGGATTTCTCCAACCTCCAAAAATCCACTGCATTCAAACGCTTATCTGAAAGTAATCTCCGCTCGATAATCCAACCTGCTGAAGCCCTGCTCTGCAATAATCCTAATTGCCGCAACGAACAGCATAAAACAAAACTGAAGGAATTCTACGTAAATATCATAAATGCCCTACGGAGCTCGGGAAGAGACACGTTTAGACTCTCTAGAGGTAACCATCGAAACATACCTGGTTGGAATGACTTAGTTAAAGACCTCTATGCACACTCTCGAGAAATGTTCCTTCTTTGGAGGAACGATGGTAGCCAGAGAGAAGGTCCCCTCGCTCTTCAGATGAGACAAGCGAGAGCACAGTTCAAACTTGCTCTCCGTCAATGTCGCAGCAACGAAAATCAGCTACGAGCCGATGCACTGTCCAGAAAATTGACCAACCATGACTTCCCCCATCTTTGGAAAGATATTAATTCACTAAACCCAAAGTCAAACAAATTATCCCAAAGAGTAGGGGAGGCAATTGGCGAAGAATCCATCGCAAGAATGTGGGGGGATCACTTCAGTACCATCCTAAATTGTATAAATGACCAAGATACCCGAAATGAAGTGGATACCCTCATCAATGTCAATATGGATTTTCAATATAGTGACCGTATCTCCCCGAGTGACGTGTGCGAGGCTATCAAGAAATTACCTAGTAACAAGGCTCCCGGCTGCGATGGCCTTCCTGCCGAGGCTTTCAAATTCTGCCACCCTATAATTTATATCCTATTTTCTGCACTATTTAATGCCTGTATATTACACCAATATCTCCCCGAAACCCTGCTACTTGTCCACTTAATACCTCTCATAAAAAACAAACTGAAGGATGCCAGTGACCCAGGAAACTACCGCCCCATCGCCATTACAACAATTTCATCGAAAATATTTGAATCTCTTCTGTTCCGTCGCCTTGCACCATTTCTCCACACCGCAGACAATCAATTTGGTTTTAAGACTAACCACTCGACTGACACCTGTATATATATTTTAAAGGAGTTATTGAATTTCTATATATCCTCGGCCTCCCCTGTCTACTTATGTTTTGTAGACGTGCGGAAGGCATTTGACAGAGTAAACTATCTGAAGCTCTTTTTGAAACTACGCAAAAGGGGAACTCCTCTATATCTCATCGGTATATTATACTGTTGGTTCACAACACAACAGTTCTGTGTCAAATGGGGCAATGTCCTGTCCCAGCAATTCGGCTCATCTAACGGTCTCAGGCAAGGAGGCATCCTCTCACCATACTTATTTAATGTTTACACAGACGACTTAAATATCAGACTGAATTCACTTCCCATTGGGTGTACGGTTAATGGCTTTACCATAAATAACCTTTGCTACGCTGACGATATGGTCCTCATCTCCCCCTCTGCTCAAGGCTTACAACGTCTCATCAATACTTGCAACGCATACGCTATTGAACATGACATAATCTATAACGAATCGAAGACACAGTGCATGTCTGTCCTTCCTAGATCGCTCCGTTTCGTAGAAGATCCACATATTTACCTTCAAAACCATCAGCTAGAATTTGTCAATGATTTTCCTTACCTAGGTCACATCATTACGAAAGATTTAAAGGACACGCCTGACATTGAAAACAGGCGACGAAAATTGTGTTGTCTAGGGAACATGGTAACGAGAAGATTTGCCTTCTGCCGCCAAGATATCAAAAAACTCCTATTTCAAACCTACTGCTATAACGTATACGGCTGCTCGCTATGGGCAAACTATACGCGAGAATCGATGAGACGTATCACAGTCATACACAATGATATCCTAAGGCGCCTCACCAATACCCCGAGGCACCATTCAGCTTCAGCGATGTTTGTTGGAAATGGACTGGATACCCTAAAAACCATCATTCGTCGATCTATAGTAAGTCTCACCTCCCGCCTACGATCTAGTGAAAATCCCCTAATTCAAAATGTGCTTGCAAGTGCAGCGAGAATAAAATCCAAAATGTGGGAAACCTGGAATACGGAAGCGTCAGTACAATGAATTGTATTCACTAATATTTGATAGTGTGGCTATGCCAAATCCTCATCACAAAATAACTTTGGTATGATTCCCAGTATTGTTATGATAACGTGTTTTATTATGTTACATCTTTGTTGTCTGGATGTCCTGTATTTCCTTCACACCCCTGCTCAGTGACTAGGTTTTTTTCTTTTTTTTTTCCTCCCCAGTGTTCTTTCATTTTCAAGCAATTTCTGTTCCAACATATTATCATTGTCATCTCCATTTTGTTTTCTTTTTCTTTTCTCTCTCTCTCTCTCCCACTCTTTTTGTTTGCTAATATGTATGGTATCATCATTGCTAAGCATTAATTCTTATGTGACTTTGTTACCCAAACCTAGATCTCTGTGGTCAACCTGCTAATTGATGTTTATAATATATCACTGATTTATTGCATTTCTCATCTTTTTTTTTCTTGTACCGATGTCAAAAGTGTAAGATCACTGTACCCTTACTGTAACTCTGTATATGGCTTCTGCTGAAATAAAGATTATTATTATTATTATTATTATTATTAAGAATTTGTGAATTGAAGCTCAGTACAATGATATAAAGAATTAGGAAATGAGAAGGTTTTTTTTTTTTTATTTCCCAAGTGGAGAAAATGACTTAGGCAGTTAGTTTATGAGGGTGACGTTATATAAACTTCACATTCAAAGAAAAAAGTAACTTGTATCTAATTATAGTTAACGTCATTTATTCCAACATCCTCATTTTCTATCTCACCTAATTCCACTCCCCTTAAAGGAATTATTATCTACAACCGCTCCTTTTCAACTCTCCCCCTATCAAGCAATACCTTATACTTATTATTCAGTAACTCATTTTTACTATCATTACGATACAATAGCATAGGTAGTTTCGTTAGCCCTGGCACCAGCCACCCGTTGAGATACTACCGCTAGACAGTTATGAGTTTTTTTGACTCGCCAAACAGTACTAAATTGGATCCTTCTCTCTGGTTACGGTTCATTTTCCCATTGCCTACACATACACCGACTAATCTGGCCTATTCTTTATATATTCTCGTTATTTCTCATACACCGGACAACACAAACACTGACAAACAATTTTTCTTCACCGAAGGGGTTAACTACTGCACTGTAATTGTTCAGTAGTTACTTTCCTCTTGGTAAGGGTAGAAGAGACTCATTAGCTGTGGTAAGCAGATCTTCTATGAGAAAGACACAAAAATCAAATCATTGTTCTCTAGTCTTGGGTAGTGCCATACCCTCTGTACCATAGTCTTCCACTGAATTGGGTTAGAGTTCTCTTGCTTGAGCGTACACTCGGGTACACTATTCTATTTATTTCTCTTCCTCTTGTTTTATTAAAGTTTTTATAGTTTATATAGGAAATATTCATTTTAATGTTGTTACTATTTCATTTTCTCAATTTCCTTTCTTCACTGGGCTAGTTTCCCTGTTGGAGCCCCTGGGCATATAGCACCCTGCTTTTCCAGCTAGGGTTGTAGCTTAGCAAGTAATAATAATAATAATAATAATAATAATGATAATAATAATAATAATAATAACCCCATGCTCCGTTTTTTAGTTTTCTTTCCTTTAATATTCTTGCATCCTTAACATCCTCAACCAAAGTCCTTTTCATACCTGTAATAATCCTTTACACAAATACCATTCTCCATATTCAACGAGTATTCAAAATACTTACCCCATTAATGGAGGACAGCTTTCTTTTAAAACTGCATCCCCGTATTTACATCTTCCTTTGGAGATAAATTTTTTCTCGTTAACGTTTTCTCTACATCCAATACCCTTGGGCGAAAAACCAAAACTAAATCGTAATGAATCCACATCTTGAAAATCCGAATTTCTTCCTATTTGAAATATTTACTAACAAATGCAACTCTGTAATCTCTTTCCTAAATCAGTAAGGTTTTCCACTCCTGCCTCATTGCACCATTCTTCTATCCTTCTTTTGAACGGCCCCATTCCTAAGAGTATCCTATAGTGTCCTTTAACTCTGCCCTTATTAAACTATAAGTTTAGCTTCCAAAAACCTTCTTCTCTTTGGCGTCTTTAACCATGTTGTTTTAGATGGATGTTATGTGTGAATGTACAGTATATATACATGTATGTTATGTATATATATGCATATGCATATGCATATATATATATATATATATGCATATGCATATATATATATATATATATATTTATATAACTTCTCTTTTGCCTCTTTAACCATGTGGTTTTCGATATATCTAAGTATATATGTATGTATACATGAATATAAATACGAATACATACACAGTATGAATACATATATAAAAGTATATAAATACAAACATTTATATATATAAATATCCATAAAGAAATTATAGTCTACACACATAAATATATATATATAAATATATATATATACATATATATATATGTATATATATACACTCACAAATATACTGTACAAACATGAATAGGTAAACCTGCCGTCTATCTGTTTCTCCTAAAAAGATGATGACAGTTTACCCTCATGATTCAGGGTTCGCGTGACACATGCTGACAAGAACTAGTGCCAATTTGTCATGGTGTCATATGTCAGGGGCGTGCCAGCTGTGTCATGCCCATATGGTTGGGGAGAACATGGGTAGTTGGTGTTTAACAAGATAGTAAAACCAAAACTGACTGACGGTTTCTCTTAAATGTCTTTCAAGTTCCCTTTGACGGAAATTTCTTTTCAGAGTTATTACAAACGACTTCGTCCCTCTCTCTCTCTCTCTCTCTCTCTCTCTCTCTCTCTCTCTCTCTCTCTCTGCATGTTTATTTGTCTACTATTCTGTCTTTTTTTCTATATCTTATTCGTAAGCGCGTGAGAATTGTGGATAAGTTCAATGGCTTTAACAAAACTCGACTCTTTTTTTTTTCTCTCTCTCTAAATAGGACAAAGTTTGGTGGTTTCTACGTATACTTAGGTTTCTCTCTCTCTCTCTCTCTCTCTCTCTCTCTCTCTCTCTCTCTCGAATCTAATCGATATTGTCCAGCTATTGAACGAAAAAGGGTATGTGTTCCTGTCCTATGAACGATTCGTCCATACATCTCTCTCTCTCTCTCTCTCTCTCTCTCTCTCTCTCTCTCATAATATAAAAATTTAGATATTGGTTACATCAATACATTTTGTGATGGAATAACCAGTACGGGTTATAACCCTACCAATGAATGGATAAAGATCATCTTTGATAAAGGAGGGGAAGGAGAACAGAGAGAGAGAGAGAGAGAGAGAGAGAGAGAGAGAGAGAGAGAGAGAGAGAGAGAGAGAGAAGGGGGAGGGTAAGCGATTGCTGTGGCTTTGATGGGCTGATAACGCTTCGCCAACCATACGTCACGTGACCTGTCTAAAGATACGTCACTCATCAGGTCACGTGATCCACTGACCAGCGACGACAGCTAATCTACACTCGCTTCGAGAGGAGAATATGAGTATAACACCCGATCGTTGAAAGGAAGCCATGTGCGGAAAGGAAGAATGGGGGGAAGAGAGAGCAAGTCGAACAGTTGTAAAAAAAAAAAAAAATAAAAATGATGGAAAACTTATGTATACAATGAAAATAAATATCTAATCAGCTGCGGTATGTACAACATTTGAATAATGTAAAAGATATAACACTCTCTAATAAATTATTCTGATTATTCAACTGTAATCATATATTAAATTTAAAAAAAAAAGGAAAATTTCTATTATACAATAAAAACAAAAATCTAATCAGCTGCCGTATATACAACACTTAACTAATGTAAGTGATATAACACTAATAAATCAAATTGATTATTTAACCGCAACCGTATATCAAAATCAAAACACGAAGTTATACGGCATGGCGTAACGTTACGAGCTTTCAGTTTGCAAATAGATATCTTTGTGAACATCAATTGAAAGCAAAGTTGCAACTACGCACAAACATTTGCGATCAACTGCTCTCTCTCTCTCTCTCTCTCTCTCTCTCTCTCTCGCTGTTCGCATCACATGGTTTACAGAGAGAGAGAGAGAGAGAGAGAGAGAGAGAGAGAGAGAGAGAGAAAATGCACCCTCCTCTCTCTCTCTCCCTCCCTCTCTCTCTCTCTTATCAGTTCAATTTCCCTCGGTATGCGACCCTCTTCCCTCACCATGTCATCGGCAACTCATCCGCCACTCACCGCAAATTTACACACAGCCATTAAAGTTTAGTGGGTCTTTTAAGCTTCTC
>NC_090738.1:33652190-33657190 GCF_036898095.1 Palaemon carinicauda
TCATCAAACAGTATACGAGTTCGTATACATATTTGTAAACATGTCAATTAAATTCAGAAAAGGTAAAGAAATTGTACTGTAAAAATCAATCATATATCACCAGTCGAGAGGTTCGGCTAAAAGTAACCTCTCATACGAGGAAACCAAAAAGCCAAGAGGATCAATTACAGCGAAACATTTCAAGGTATGAAATATACAAGCAAACATTAGTCCATTGAAGTTAACATGAAGGATATTGATTCATCTTGCGCTGTCCAATAATAATCATATAACAGCAGAGATTGTCCGTGCATTATATATATTATGGTTGAGTTCACTTCCTAATGTTCTCAGCATTGTAAAGGCCATGTCTCTCTAGCTCTCACTCTTCAACATTTATGACAAAATGGCTCCCCCTAAAATCACAACTGGCAACTACCTATCTCCCCCACTGGTACCACTAACCGACAGCCCTCCCCTGGTGACCCAACATGCAATCGAGCTGGAAAATAACCTGTGATTTCATTTCAGGGGGGAAAGATCTCTAGTTATGAAAGAGAGAGAGAGAGAGAGAGAGAGAGAGAGAGAGAGAGAGAGAGAAAGTAACAATCAAATTGAATAAAAGGTAATTCAATCTATATTTATCAAATAACTTGAAATATTTCAAACTAGCTACTGTTCTTTGTGGTCAGATCTTCCAACTGTTTTTTGGGGAATAAAGTCTTATGACTTTAGGGTTGGCATTTAACAAGTATTTTTAACTAAATTGGAAGGACTGCTTAACTATCTATGAACAACAACGTCTATGTTACTATTTATAATCGCTGCTAATGCCTGATAAATATGGCAATTATTTTCACTTATTAAATTATTTTCATTACCAGTGGTTAGTTCGTATTAAATATATTTAATTTTTCATCATCTTTCTCTTTGATTATTGATAAGTTGAATGCTTCTTTGCTACTGTATTATATCTTGCAATTTTTTTTAATATACTTTTGTTAGGATGTTGATGTTTATTTTTACGTAATGTACTTAACTGTATAATCAAGTACTATTGGACTTTTACTACGTAAGTATTTACGGCTTGGCAAATGACTTACTAGAGTAGAACATTCCGGCTACTATGTGCATTCAAGTTCTCATCATTATCACAAATATTATTCTTATATTCATTACTATTATCATTCTCCATATTATTCTTATATTCATTACTATTATCATTCTCCATATTATTCTTATATTCATTACTATTATCATTCTCCATATTATTCTTATATTCATTACTATTATCATTCTCCATATTATTCTTATATTCATTACTATTATCATTCTCCATATTATATTCATTACTATTATCATTCTCCATATTATTATCCTTATCAAAACCTTTCAATTTCGTCTACCAAAATTCAAAACTGAACTAGAATACGAATAAAAAAAAAAGTGCACGACATTTACAAAGACACAACAAAAGATTACATGAGCTCGGGTCCTACCGATGATCCCCTTTATTACATAAATCACTCAGCCTCACTCTACATAGGCCTCCATCTCCCTGGAAAATAGATTTCCTGAAATTATTCCCAGGTTGGCCGTCCCACCAAAACCCCCTTCGTCCAATTTTGCTTTACAGCGCATCCCACTCTTCAAGTCTCGTTCCACCTTATCGCTCCATTTCTTCCTCTTTCCCTTATTCTCTCCTCCATTTTCTCTTCCTTCTTTTACTCATCCCCCTCATCTCTTGTGTTTTCTACCTTCCCTGTCTCCTTCTTGCTTCGTCTTCTTTCTTACCTTCGCAAGTATTATTTGCTATATTTATTTCTGCTAAATGCCA
This sequence comes from Palaemon carinicauda, assembly GCF_036898095.1. NCBI lineage: Eukaryota > Metazoa > Arthropoda > Malacostraca > Decapoda > Palaemonidae > Palaemon > Palaemon carinicauda. The sequence goes on from NC_090738.1 coordinate 33,654,007, forward strand.
CAGTCCTCTTCAGAGATTCTGGGGCCATCATCTTGTAAACGCCACCCCCCCCCCCCGCTCTCTCTCTCTCTCTCTCTCTCTCTCTCTCTCTCTCTATCTCTCTCTCTCTCTCTCTCTCATGTCCACTACTACGCCTATACCTCCCAAAAGCGCGACACTTCCTCCCCTTCCCACCTCCCCCTATATCATCATTTCCTTATCTTTTTCCCTCGCCTCTTCAACTTCCTTTTCTCTTTTTTCGGCTCCCCTCACTTCGTCCCCCTTTCGTACTCGCTCGTTTCCCTGTCCTTTAGGAGAGAGAGAGAGAGAGAGAGAGAGAGAGAGAGAGAGAGAGATAGATTTTCTCAAAGTAAATTTTCCCCTCCGGCGTCGTCAGGAGACGAGGGGCGAACCAAGTTGAATTTTAAAAATCTCGTCCGAAAAGGTTCCACAGTCTTGTTTATTTTAGATTTTATGGTGTTAATTTATGGAAGGAGGAGAGAGAAGGTAGATAAACGCTATGACGAGGATCCGGAGAGAGAGAGAGAGAGAGAGAGAGAGAGAGAGAGAGATAGATTTCTATATTGAATATGGACTATATTAGTCATTATGCCATAAAAGTTCGATGTTCATCTTCATAATTATCGAGGATCCACAGAGAGAGAGAGAGAGAGAGAGAGAGAGAGAGATTACTGTATTGAATATGGTCTATATTAGTCATTATGCCTGAATAGTTCGATGTTCATCTTCATAATCATCATCATCGTCATCATCTCCTACGCCTATTGACGCAAAGGGCCTCAGTTCAATTTTTGGGTTTATTAATATATAAATTTGAGATATATATCCAGTCCATGAACCTATTCACTTCAAAAAGGAATAAAATAAGGGTCCAACTGCCTAACTGTGAAAAATTCGTATCATGAAAACAGTAATGCCAGAAATAATAAAGACTCGTTAGCTGCATAGGTAACCAATACAGCATAAAAGACAGAAAACTAGTCAACAATACATTTACTACTTCAATTCTCTGGCAGAGAAAAATATTAGATTAAGAGAACGCTAACGACAGATTAAATTTGGTTTTATTTTGATCTATACATTCTTATATTACACTTCTCTTTTTATATATGTTCCTTTTAAACTTGTTATCTAAAAGGGCCGGTAGTTCAAGTCTGTCACACTAACATTATTACATTTACTTACTTTGTCTATACCGATTTTTATGTTGATATCAGGTATAGAAAAGCCACAGCAAGAGTTTATTTCGGTATGGGTTGAATGGTTATTTTTTGAGGTGGATTAATTTGTTCTTAGAAAAATTCACATATACCATACCTTTGCTTTCTGATCCGTTTCGAATTTCCTGTGATAGAAAATGAGTAACAGGGTATAGTTTATCATCAATGGACATGAGACATGAGTGTTTTTTGGCTGTAAAAATAAACAAAAATATAAATATATGAATACGAGCGCATCTTTCAAAAGGAACCCCCAAACGTCATACTCGGCCAGAAGATGCCAACGCAAGCTATTGAACAACAAACCAGCCATGGGAACATAAACTATACCATCCTGGCAGATTAACTCCAGACTCCACGCACGCCCAGACTCAAAAGATATAGCTTATCTCCCCCTCCTCCTTCTTCCTTCAATTATTCCATCTCTTCCCCCCTATACCCCATTCCCACAGGATCCCTCCTACCCTAACCCCTCCCCCGGGGAAAAAGGGGCCCCAATGCCCCCAACCCAGGGACAGTTAGAGCAGCGGCGGTAGCCAATAGACACAAAAGTGTCTCACAAAAGGGAGATTATATTTCCGACAAAGAGACACACACGCATTCCGCCGTGTCTGTTTGATATAGGCAAACAATATTCGGGATGCGACAATGTCGCATACATGCACGCATTCTATGCACATTGGCGAAGGCACATATAAACATGGGATAACACATATATACACATACCATGGGACAATGACCCATGAGAGCCCTTCAAGAAAAGAAATGGTCTGGTCCCTAAGAATACAATACTTGGATCATATGTCATCAGAGGGCTCACAGTTTTTTTCATAACTGGATTTATCCCAGTTACTCGAAAATTATAATTTTCTGCGTCATCAACTCCTGCGTATAACGTATTCATATATACGTACACACATATTTATGCATAGTGTGTGCGTATATATATATATATATATATATAATATATATATATATATATATATATAAACACAATAATTCAGTGATTCCTAGAAAATTCTAGCATATAGATACAAACTAACATACATATATTATGATAGTATGCGAGATATATATATATATATATATATATATAAATTTATATATATATACATATATACTACATATATATATAAATATAAATATATATATATATATATATATATATACTATATATATATATATATATATATTTATATATATATATATATATATATCTAACACACAGGATATACATACACTGCACATACATGCACAAAATCTATATATACATATACATATATAATTATCATTATCACCCGTATGTAGTCCACTACAAGACAAAGGCTTCAGATATGTGCTTCCACCAGCGTCTGTTTATGGCCTCACACAGGAGTACAATCACCTGTCTGAGGACTTTGTCCTGTAGTGGACAAGCTATGACTGATGACGTTTAATTATATATATATATATATATATATGTAGATATACATATGTATACATATATATATATATATATATATGCATATATATACATATATATAAAGAGAGAGAGAGAGAGAGAGAGAGAGAGAGAGAGAGAGAGACTAAACACAGTGTTGTATAATTTAGTTAACCTAAATTCAATAGTAACAAACCTTAAACACAATCGCTATGTCGCTGATCCTTCAATCAGGTCAGTACCTGGATGGGTGACCAAGTAAAAAAAAGAAAAAAAAAGAGAGAAGAATAAAAAAAAACCGTGTAAGGGGTAAAGGTGAAATAGTAACGAAAAGGACATAACACTTATTCGTGTAATGAATAAAGAAACGAGTCATATTTCTTCCTACTTTTATTTTTTTCTAAAGTCAGTATAACTTTTATTCAAGGTGACGTAACGTGCATATTAACATACATACTCACAAAGAAAAGTTACGAACAGACACGCACTTACACGCACGCAGAGGACCGACTTCGACACGCGACCGGAATCCACTATTGATAAG
>NC_090738.1:33664690-33684690 GCF_036898095.1 Palaemon carinicauda
GGGATATTCAAGAAAAAATATAGCACGGTGATAAATGGGTAAGATAAGATATGTCACAAAAAAATGTGTAGCAAAAAAGATAGTAGGGTGTATGCAAAATACAGAAGAATCTTGAATTGTTTATTAAGGTGCAAATGTTGTTCACTATTAAAGAAACAAACTCTGGAGGTAAAATTTCAATTAAAGAAAAAGAAGTAAGAAGCAATGACGAATGGTACATTGGGGTATATTGTGATGGCTTGATCTTGTAGAAGTAACAGATGAAGAAGTATGCTTAATAATATAGAATACGGAGGTGTGAGGAAGAAGTGAAAAGAAACTTTGGATAGACTTTGATATCCACATGACACAAGATTGCGTGCAGGATATGGTATATGTATGGGAGCTCTTAAGTGCTGTAAATGAGCTAGCTGTTTAGATGTGTGGACCCACTAATGTGAATGTTTTCAGCACCAAAGTTTGTCCATGATTCAGCAGTTAAATTACGAAGGTAGTTGTGATTTGTGTTATTTTTTCTCAGTAACCACTCTTTACTACTACTACTACTACTACTACTACTACTACCACTACTACTACTACTATTACTACTACTACTACTACACACACACACACACACATATATATATATATATATATATATTTATATATATGTGTGTTGTAGTAGTAGTAATAATGGTAGTAATAGTAGTAGTAGTAGTAGTAGTAGTAGTAGTAGTAACAAAAACTTTATTACTACACAAACTACTACTACTACTACTACTACACCACCCACACACACACACACATATATATATATAAATATATATATATATATATATATATATATATAACACTGAGGTGGAGGAAGTAACAGAAAAACGAAATTTTGATTGAGAGCTTTCCTATTGCCATATCTATTCTAGGACAACTGATGTGTGTATATATAATATCACTAAGGCAATAATCCGCAAGGAAAATTATAAAGTGTTAGAGAATCCTTATTAATTTCGTCTCTACGAAAAGAGATGAAATTAATCAGTATTCACATGGTATTTTCAATCTTCTTTGTAGTTTCTTGTATCTCAGCATCACGTGTCTCTGAGAGTTTTGCGTGTGTGATATATATATATATATATATATATATGATCTCTCTAACAAGGTAGTTGAATCAGTGAAGCTTCAAAAGTTCATACTTGCAGCGAATGTTTTTATGTTGAACAGGCTGACATAAATGTTTTTATAGTGCATTTATAAAAGATCTAGATTAAGGATATTACTGTTCTTAAAATATTGAATTTTAATTGTTCATTACTTCGCCTGTAGTTTATTTATTTCCTTATTTCCTTTCCTCACTGGGCGATATATTCAAATAAGCCTTATAATTTTGTTACATTAATGTCTGGATTCTCTTAACGACCTCGGGATCAGATCCCCAGGCGAAATTACACATAGACAATAGCTTCTGACTGGCCAGGAATCGAACCCTGGTCCAGGACACTTGTATGAACAGTGACATACCACTTGGCCACTGTGGTACGTTATTGTTCAACCAAGTTTCCTGGACCAGGGTTCGCGATTCCCGGCCGGTCAGAAGCCACTGCCTTTGTGGGATTTCGCCTGGGGCTCTGATCCCGAGGTCGTTAAGAGAATCCAGACATTAATGTATCAAAAATATATGGTACATTTGAATATGAGAAACACGTCTCAATGTGCAAAATTCATCATATATATATATATATATATATATATATAAAGGGTAAAATCCACAGGAAACAGGAAAGAAAAGACCAGGTACCAAGCGCTTTCGTGTATTACGTACACTTCTTCAGGGTACCCTGAAGAAGTGTACGTAACACACGAAAGCGCTTGGTACCTGGTCTTTTTCTTTCCTTTTTCCTGTGGATTTTACCCTTTAATATATGTCACGTGCAGTTTTCTGACTGATAAGTAATATATATATATATATATATATATATATACACAATATTGAACTCTAGGTATGATTACTCGGAGCCCTGCAATGTGTACAGGATATTGTTGTCAGCATATGACGACAGTATGCGTGCAAGTAATCTCTTTTGTTAAACGTTAATGTCAATTAGGCTGGACATATTCAGATGCCGAACATGGTATCCGTTTAGGAATGTAGAGGACTCGTCAACTATCTTCTGTAACTCATAGTGTCATGCACCGTAATAATCCAGGATCTGGAAACCACTGAACCAAATAGTGATATAATACTGTATAATATAACAATCTACACTGTATTAAAGAGCAAGTGTGGCTATATATATATATATATATATATGTATGTATGTATATGTATGTATATATATATATATATATATACATATGTATATATACATACATACATATATATACATATATATACATGTATATATATATATATATATATATATTATATATATAGACGTATAATTACTTAGTCTCTCCCCTTCCCTAGGGTAGGGCGAGAGTGAGCAGACATCTAGTAAGCAGGTGAGAGGGTCTGGGAAAGGCTGAATCTGTGTGCGTGCATGCATACCTATCTAAATATTTAGCCATCATTTTTGACGGATCGTGTACACTAGTATAATATACAATAACTAATCATTAATATGACAAAGATTACCTTTACCTACTCTAATTGTGACAGTTACCGAATAAGCCTAAATGCTTACTGCTAACACACACACACACAAACACATACAGAAAATTCGTGAGAAATATTAGTATGAATTATTCATTGCCAGTAGTTACCCCGTAATCAACTAAAGCATAACCGTCGCCAACAGGTATTATTATTACATGTCGATAGTTACGCCCCGTATTCCTCAGCACCTGAATTTAGTCATAACATACGCATGATGGTCCCCAAAGAATGATTCATGAAAGCTTAAACGTAACGCATAACAACCAATTACCTTGTCCTTATTTTGGGGGGTGGGGTGGGTTGGGCGGGGTGGTTTGTGGTGGGTGGGTGGGTGGGGTTCTAGAACTAGTATTAATCCTCCTAGTTCTAGAACGTGAACCTAAACGCCACTAACAGGTACTAAATTACAAAGAAAAATATTTGAATAATGGAGAACTTAAAAACACTGTTTGAGCCTGCAAAAAGGCATAAACTTGATTGTCTTTTAAAAACTGGGTCGGAAATTCAATTACTTGATTAATTACATCCAGAAATAATGAGAGTTTTGAACGTATGTTCATCTGGATGCTAAAAAAACTCTTAAAAGTAAAATAGCTTCAGGGAGGTATGAGAAAGCTTAATAGAGTTTTAATAATTCAAGGACAATTAATTGAATTTGTAACACACCATTCAGGCGTTCAAAATATATCGGTGCCAAGAGCATGTAAAGCAAATTGGTTCAGATGAAAAAAATGGGAAAAGAAAGGCTAGATTTCATCACTCCTGAATGGTTTTATTTAATATTAAATGAAACTAGCGTCCGTCTTGAGAAGAGAAATATAAAAACCAGGTTCTAGAAACGCAAAATACACGACAAGGAAATTAGTCATGATTCTGTAGTTGATAACCCGTCTCATACGGTCCAAACAGCGTAACTATATTGTTTATAAAAGGGAACCGTTACTACAAGACACCAATATCTTTGTATCTAATTCACACCATCTCATTAAAAAAAAAAAAATGATGATAATAATAATAATAATGATAATAAACGAGAAACATCATCATCATCATCATTTCCTACGACTATTGACACAAAGGGCTTCAGTTAGATTTCGCCAGTCGTCTCCATAGACTGATTAAATCCATAAAGGATTCATTGCCTAAATTCATCAAAGGATGGGCAATTCCTTGTGATGCGCAGTGCCTATATATACATTATATATATATATATATATATAGTGTGTGTGTGGTGCGTGTGATATATATATATATATATATATACATACATATATATGTATTTCTATAAAGTAATCGCCAATCGCAGTTATTATTATTATTATTATTATTATTATTATTATTATTATTATTAGCCAAGCTACAACCCTAGTTGGACAAGCAAGATGCTATAAGCCAAAGGGCTCCAACAGGGAAAATAGCCCAGTGAGGAAAGGAAATAAGGAAATAAATAAATGACGAGAATAAGTTAACAATATATCATTCTAAAAACAGTAACAGCGTCAAAACAGATATGTCCTATATAAACTATTAACAACGTCAAAAACAGATATGTCATATATAAACTATAAACAGACTCATGTCAGCCTGGTCAACATAAAAACATTTGCTCCAACTTTGAACTTTTGAAGTTCTAATGATTCAACTACCCGATTAGGAAGATCATTCCACAACTTGGTAACAGCTGGAATAAAGCTTCTAGAATACTGTGTAGTATTGAGCCTCGTGATGGAGAAGGCCTGGCTATTGGAATAAACTGCCTGCCTATAGTAAAACCAATCTGTCGTGGCAGCTGAGACGATTTCTGACCCACTGTACAGCGTACTCGTGTCAAAATAATTCAACCAATTTAAGGAAAAATGAACACTGTACTTAGACACTAGTCATCCAAACGGATTGAAACTGATAAAGCGTAGCCGCTTTTTGACAGATGTCCCTCCTTTTTTACTAATCTCACAGGATTAACCAGAGGTTAAATCCCGGCTCTCTCTCTCTCTCTCTCTCTCTCTCTCTCTCTCTCTCTCTCGTTATTCATGCCGGGCTCATATATTTCATAAGGTAAGGTTTTCACTTTTATAATGATAATTAGAACCAACTATATTTTTTTCAAAATTGTAATCACAGGTTATTTGCCAGGTTTATCCTGTCGTCTTAATAAGCCTGGCAGAAGTAAGTTTGAAATCTGATTAGCCAGTACATCTTGGAGGTCACAAAGGCAAATTTATCAGGCAAAGATCAGTGAGCCATATTTAATCCCCTTAATGGTAAACTTTGCAGTCAATGGATGCAAAGAGTCTCTAAGGAAATTGCTACATGATATGGAATAGAGAGAATGAAGATTAAGTTGACTTTTCCTTTAAGAAAATGTTATAAGCTGAAAGACCATTGATTGACGGATGTAACCCGAACACCACATGCAAGGAAATATCGGCAGTGAAAGATAAGTAACTAACAAGGGCAGAGCAATTAAAATGATTTAAAAGGTTTTGTCTTTAAAGAAACCCATTTCAAGTTCATTATAAATATTGTTTAAGCTTGGTTATCCGTGTTCAATATAGGCGTAGGAGATATATATATATTATATATATATATATACATATATACATATATATCTAAATATATAGATATATATGTATACATATACATATATATACACATGTATATATATAAATATATATATACATATATATATATATATATATATATATGTATATATATATATATATATATATATGCGCAAAAATCTCAGGGGAACGTAATACTCTGATCCAGAAGAACCAAAGTGAAAATGAAAATGTGAAATATAAGATTAAGTCTTGACTAGTTTCGTGATACTTCTTCAGTCCTCTGAAGAAGTATCACGAATCTAGTCAGGACTTAATCTTATATTTCATATCTTTCATATATTTCACACACACACATATATATATATATATATATAATACATATATATATATATAAATATATATATATATATATATAGAGAGAGAGAGAGAGAGAGAGAGAGAGAGAGAGAGTGTGTGTGTGTGCCTGCAAGAAAAGACATTAAGCAAGCTATTATTGTACAGATGATGTTATTTACCTTATCTTATTCCAGCAAGTACAGTTGTAAGCAAATGGTAAAGGAAAGTTTGATACTCGCCCCTGTATAAGTGTTAATCTCTTAATCTGCCTTTATTTTTGTTTTCAAAGGCTTTCGACTTATCTCAAAAAAGTGATTCCTTCAAAGAAAAATGAACTAAATGTTTACGCTTGGACACGATACCTTCTTGGAGAGAGCTCTTCTCAGCGGACACAACCGAATGGTATTACGAACAGGATAGAATTGTCCAGGGAGAGCTGAATGTAAAGGATGGTCAGAGTTATGAAAAATCTTATGCAACATGCATAATGAACTAATTGAACGACGGTGCCAAAGATTAATATCTAGATCAGGAATAAGAAATCTAATAGACCGTAAGTTTCTGTCCAACAAATTAAGATGAGAATCAGCAGCTGAACACCAGACAGGAGAACAATACTCAAAACAAGGTAGAATGAAAGAATTAAAACACTTCTTCAGAATAGATTGATCACCGAAAATCTTGTAAGACTTTCTCAATAAGATAAGAAGAATTATAATCTAACAGACTGTTAAATTCCAACTGGTCCAAAATCAGCCCAAAACATTTGGCTAAAACCTTAATTTTCACTCTCTAGGACGATGGACATTTAATCTAAAAAATAAATAAATAAATAAATAAATAAGTGAGCTAATGAAAATAGGTATAAAAGCATACGAAAAAGGAGTTGATAAATAACAAATGAATAATGAGAATAAGCGGTTTTTAAAGTTATGAAAGGATGCTATTCTGTTCTTCAGAAAAAATGGAAGTAAATATGGAAGTAGGCCCAACTAAAAAACTTAACGATTCATGATTAAAATTCGAGTCTTAATATTTAATTTACAATTTATGAGAACAAATCTCTCTCTCTCTCTCTCTCTCTCTCTCTCTCTCTCTCACCTAGTTGACACGGCGGCTCACTAAGCTTGGCATAAGCCAAGCCTCCAAACACGATCACAGCCGCTATATCCCGGATAAGCCGCCCAAGCCAAATGAATACCTGACCATCTCTCTCTCTCTCTCTCTCTCTCTCTCTCTCTCTCTCTCGCTCTCTCTCTCTCTCTCTCTCTCTCTCTCTCCAAGTAAGTCGTTATGAATGGTGGCTTTGAATGATAGAGAACCACAGTTTCATTTTATGAATCGTGGATGAATTTCTGTGCAGGAAAATTCCATAACTAGTCACTTTTTAATTAAATCTATTGCGTTAATAAATTGCGATAGGTTAAAACCAATTTTCCGTTATTGACCTCAGCGGAGAATTGTGGTAGGCTACCTGGTAGATAGCTATGTAGGAACCAATGTGTGTGTGTGTGTGGTGTGTGTGTGTGTATTAGTATGATCCCTGTCTTTTTTATGCATGTTACTAACTAATTTAAGCAAGTAGCTTACAGAATAGGACTTCAATAGCACTGTTTCAACTTTTTTAAAAAATACGTGACTTCATATATACTGTAGATATTTATATATAAATATTATATATACACACACAACACATATATATATATATATATATATGTGTGTGTGTTATTATTATATATATATATATAAACGTACACACACGCATATACATATATATATATATATTATATATAAAGAGAGAGAGAGAGAGAGAGAGAGAGAGAGAGAGAGAATCAACTGTGATTCAATTTTGTGACCATAATCTCAATTATCCTTCATTTGAGAAAGCGAAAGGTAGAATTTTTCAATGACTCATTTGTTTATACAAAATTAGAAGCCCCTGATGGAGTCCAGGACTGCTTGGAGAAAAAAAAAAATCTATGGAATAGGAATATAGGAACAAGGGCATAGAAAAACAAAATATAATCCAGACAGTAAGTAAAATGGTGGATTATGATCTAGAAGGAGGCTTAGGTCCCGTTTCTTAAAAATGGAACACCCGAAAAAAGTATAAATAAAAAAATCAGATTTCTTTAATTTTTCCATCTTTCAAGGGGACTGTTTTACGGATAGTGTTGAATTAAGCTCACTTTTTCATCCAACTTATTCTATCTCTGATCAAATCCAGGTTAGGCGTGAGTCTTTTTATAGTTTATATATGACATATCTGTTTTTGACGTTGTTAATAGTTTATATAGGTCCTATCTGTTTTGACATTGTTACTGTTTTTTAGAATGATTTATTGTTAATTTATTCTCATCATTTATTTATTTCCTTATTTCCTTTCCTCACTGGGCTATTTTTCCCTATTGGAGCCCTTGGGCTTATAGGCATCTTGCTTTTTCCAACTAGGGTTGTAGCTTGGCTAGTAATAATAATTAATAATAATGATAATAATATAATAATAATAATAATAATAATAATAATATAATAATAATAATAGGCGAGACTATTATTGTGAAATTATATGGCTTTAAATAAAGAAAAATAAGTTAATTTTTGCTACCGAAAGGAAAAAGTTTGTTACTTTTTCAATCAAAAGGAAAGAAATTTTGGTATATTAAAAAAGAAAAGGGTAAAATATTGGTAATTTTCATAAAAGCGAAAACATTTTTCTATCCTGAGAAAAAAATATATTTTTCAAATATAAAAAAAAAAGTAAATGGATATTTCCGAACAGTAGAAATATTCGTATTTTTCAACAGTTAAAAATCATGTTTTTTACGCGGGAAAAACTATATTTTCTCACCATAGAAAATTCATTGTTTTTTCCCCAAAACGCAGCTATTTTCCCAAACAAGATAAACTACCTACCCATGAACCAACACACACAAAAGAAGGAAGCTGAATCCTCTGGGGGATCCAAACGTTTTTTAATTGCTTTTTATTTAATCCTTCTTCTCTGTTTACTTAAAAGACCAAAAAAATAGCAAAACACTGGGAACAAATTTCACTGATCCACCGACGACCCACTGACCTTTTCAAGAGCAAATCGCACAAGAGTAGCAATCAAGGCGAGGTGCAATAAGGTCGAGGACAAAAAGATTTCCGTCTGGAAACTAACCCTTAATGCACTGTAACAGGTAGCCTCTTGGTAAATGAAACTATGAGCGAATACAAACGGGCCTAATTATATTCAATGATTTTGAGTCTTTAAGCTGACCGGGGAGAGGTCTTGTCGGCGTCCTGCAGGGGTTTCTCCGCGAGTATAGGAGCCCGTGCTGGCATAAGGCCAGCTTAATCTAAAAACAACAAACACCGTCTGTCGGCGGTCGCTTTGCGTTCCGTATGTTCAGTGACTTCAAAACGCTGTTTAATGCTTGAAGTAAAGAACATGACAACTCACTGAGAATTATAAATGCTTAATATTTAGTATTTAATAATAATAATAATAATAATAATAATAATAATAATAATTAATAATAATAATAACTCAACCTTTGAAAAAAAAAAATGTCTCACACTTCAGACTCCCATATATGAAAAATATATTTTTCATATTTCATATCGTTTTCAATTATTTTTTTCCATTCTTTTTTGTTGTTGTTGTTTGGCAGTAGTAGTAGTAGTAGTAGTAGTAGTAGTAGTAGTAGTAGTAGTAGTAGTTAGTAGTAGTAGCAACTGAACTACTTATATGAGTTTTTTGGCAAAAGGTTCAGTTACTACTACTACTACTACTACTACTACTACTACCAACAACAACAAAAACAACAAAATAAGCATGAAAAAAATAATTGAAAAAGATATCCATAAAATCTACTGGACATATACTGTATATCTACAACTTCACTTACTGATATATAAAAAACAATCGTACTCTATATTTCATCGACAGAGAGAGAGAGAGAGAGAGAGAGAGAGAGAGATTAAAAACCACCGTTGGTATCATAGATCCCTTTTCTGAAACACAATGAGCACTGATTATTGAACATCTCATAGATTTAAAGGCTTTGATCCCGTCTCCGGTTATATTATATCCCGATATACAGTAAAGTATACTCGGCTCTCTTTTCAAAGTTAAACTAAAACACAATACATTTACATTCTTTTACAGGCTGCCAACGCAAGAGCCCGTGTCCTGTAAAAAGCAAGGGAATCTACAAGACACACACACACACCAGTCTCGTGTGCCCCAACTCACACCATTGAGACAAGCGGGTTGAATCCAATCGATGGAAACTATCGAGTGGGGGGGGGTGGGGGGGGAGAACTTGGGTGGTTTATTGTCCTTCACAGAGAGAGAGAGAGAGAGAGAGAGAGAGAGAGAGATTTTCCAAATCCTTATGGAACTGAAGATTTGATTCGAAAATGCGATAAGGAGAGAGAGAGAGAGAGAGAGAGAGAGAGATTCCAAATCCTTATGGAACTGAGATAAGAGAGAGAGAGAGAGAGAGAGAGAGAGAGAGAGAGAGAGAGAGAGAAGAGAGAGAGAGAGAAATTCCAAATCCTTATGGAACTGAAGATTTTTCGAAATGCGATAAGAGAAAGAGAGAGAGAGAGAGATTCCAAATCCTTATGGAACGGAAGATTTGATTCGAAATGCGATAAGGAGAGAGAGAGAGAGAGAGAGAGAGAGAGAGAGAGAGATTCCAAATCCTTATAGAACTGGAGAGATTTGATTCGAAATACGATACGGAGATTTCCTAGTCGGAACCTAGCGTTTCACGGAGTGAAGATTACAGCCTGAGTGGTAAGACGGAGATCCAGGACGATTGAGAGAGAGAGAGAGAGAGAGAGAGAGAGAGAGAGAGAGCTGATCGTGCCCCCGAACATGTGGTCTATCAGTACATTCACATGAGTAGATTTTCACTGCACCTGGTGCCTAGACTAACAGGTATCATTGACCAAGTCCATCCTCATATCTCTCTCTCTCTCTCTCTCTCTCTCTCTCTCTCTCGTCTCTCTCTCTCTTTCGGGATAAGTTACGTAAAATTTGGTGCTTAAATTTCCATTCGTTTAGGCTTTTTTTTAGCAATGCTATCTTTACGAATTTATAATCACGCGTCAAAATACTGAACATTAATTGATCTTGGTCGCTATTTCGAGATTGAATAATAAGCATTAGTATTATTACGTCAGGTAATATCTGTAAGTGTTTGACGCGTAATGAGTTAAAACTGAGATAAATTAATCAAGGCATTCTTAAAAAATGACGACCTAGTTTGATTTGTATTACATAATTTAGTTAGTCTACGTACTTCGGAACAGTAACGGTGTAGAGTATTTAAGAATATTTTTTGACGTGGGTTACATCTTCTATTCAATATATTAATGAGAAAAAAACATGTTTAATAAGCCTTTTTGAAATAAACTTAATTACTTAATTATTACTTACGTACATGAAACCGTTAAATCTAACATTTAATTTTTTCACAGGACATTGATTACTTAGAGTCTTAGACAGTCAACGGAAATTATAAATCATTCTCTACAGGTCCATTAGCTTAAAATAAGGCATATATCTTTCTCTACTTGATACCAATTAGCTTGATCTCAGGTTTAACTATTACCAACCAAGGTCTATTTTTATTAATGTTTTGTTTAATTGTGAATTACTTCTCTTGTAGTTTATTTATTTCCTTCTTTTCCTCACTGGGGGTATTTTCCCTGTTGGGGCCGTTGGGCTTATAGCATGCTGCTTTCCAAACTAGGGTTGTAGCTTAGCAAGTAATAACAACAACGCCAACAACACAACAACAACAACAATAATAATAATAATAATAATAATAATAATAATATAATAATAATAATAATAATAATAATAATAATAATAATATGTAACGTCTGGGCTAAGTAATGACCCATGCCGTTGGAACAGAGGCGCCTGTATGGGAATGAACAAGGTCTATAGACCTTTGGGAATGAAATACTTGAACTCTCCTGCGATTAAATGGTATTATTTCCTATAGATTTGGTTTCCCTGCCCTTCGTGGATGAAGTTTCTTATACCCGGGCTAATAAAAACGGATTAATATCAAAAAGATCCTACGAAATTCTACAATTCCCTACCAACCCCTTGTTTCTCCAAACCTTCGTGAGAAATCTCTTCTTGATCTGTATCGGCATTTAATGGCTTCACAAGTACGTGTGAAGAGATTAAGTTCTTTGACAGATCATCAGAAAACCTTGAAGTCGTTACCGGTAAAGACAGGTTAGATCTCAATCCTTTCCTCTACCTTGACTTCATTTTACTTGTGTGTGTGAGAATGAGAGACTCAAATGTCAAAAGTAAAATATCTTTATTCCATTATAAAATGGTTATTCTCCTTCATAACAATATAAATTATTTACATAAAATTCACAATAAATGGATTGTAAAAATCTAGGATATATATATATATATATATATATATATATATATATATATATATATATATATATATATATATATATATATATACATTCAACTAAAATTTAAGAAAATATGGCTGAACTTTCCTTTTGAATTTTAATAAAAAAATTTTACAATAATCATCAATAGCAAACATTTGAGCTTTTCAATTAATGAGACCCGATATTCATTAAAAAAAATAAATAGAAAATTACGTTGAAATCTTCAGATAATAAAGTATATTCGTGATAATATAGATACAATATAGGAACACTGACATCTAATAATACAAAGCTGACTTATATTTCATTCCCGTTACTTTAAACCTCTTGACATTTTTAAAAGTTCTGTTTAGAACACATATTCTAAAAGATATTAAAACCTATTACCTCTTCACGTAAATCAACAAAACTTTTAATATCACGAGACAATTTCTTAATGGCTCCATTATCAGCATTTAATAATAATGATAATAATAATAATAATGATAATAATAATCAATAATAATAATAATTATTAATAATAATGATTAATAATATTAATGATAATTATTCATAATAATTAATAATAATAATTATTATTAATAATTATGATAATTATTATTATTAATAATAATATTTCTAAATAACAATAATAATAATACTTATTAATAACAGCAATAATAATAATAATTATTATTATTATTATTATTATTATTATTATTATTATTATTATTATTATTATTATTATTATTAAATAATCTCTATATTTTCCAATTGTTTAAGGAATTCATCACTGGGATGAACAAGTGCTCCTTGGGATTTAGAAATCTCTTCTATCCAGGTTCTTTCATCTGAATCAGATACTTTTCCTAACTGTTTAAAGGTTTAAAGCCCGCTCATGAATGGCAGAGGCAAGGGACTGTGACATTTTCCTATCGAGCAGGACAATGCCCTAGACACTGACCATATATACATAGATCAGCACCCAAGGACTGCTGATGACTCAGCAGATAGACCTATAGGCTCCCGCATACCCCCTTTCTTAGATAACAAGAATAGTGAGGTTGCAGCGACCAAAGAACTAACGAGTTTGAGTAGGACTCGAACCCCAGTCTGGTGTTCACCATTCAGGGACGTTACCACATCGGCCATCACAACTCTTAAAACTCTTTGTGAAAGAATTTCCTTGAAATAAAACCCATTTTTCCATAGCCTCCTCCAAGTATATGTCTTGGAGGATACTTCAAATGTCATTACTGAAAGGCACAGTATTATATACTACATTGTTAAACAATTACCTTAAAGACGGTAAAAATCAGAAGTTGCAAAATGGAGTAAAAGCTTAGAGAGGTTTGATAACAATAAGGAAAAGGGAAATGTGACAAAGTAGGATATAACAAGAAGGAAGAGAGAACTGTGACAAAGTAGAAGGATATAACAAAGAGGATTGGGAACTCAAACAAAGCAGACGGATATAACAAGCAGGAAGAAGGAACTGAGACAAGGTTGAAGGATATAACAAGCAGGGATGGGAACTGAGAAAAGCTTAAAAGGAAATAACAAATAGGAAGAGGTCACTGAGATAAATCTGAACGATATAACAAGCAGGAAAAGGGAACCGAGATAAAGCAGGACACAACAAGCAGGAAGAAGGAACTGAGACAAAGTAGAAGAATATAAAGCCAGTGCAGCATAGACCCATAAATAATAATTACATTACACCGTATGTGTTATAATGATGGCACTAGCACCCAAACAAGGTGCATGAATCAGGGATATATGACCGAAAACTCGGGCATGGGAGACCATTCAGCTTCATGGTGCAATTTTTTTAATCTTTTTATTGCTTCGTGTTGCAACATTTCTTAAATCTTTTTATTGCTTTGTGGTGCAACTTTTTTTATCTCTTTATTGCTTCTTGGTGCAACTTTTTTTATCTTTTTATTAATTCGTGGAGCAACTTTTTTTTTTTTTATTTTTATTGCTTCGTGGTGCAACTTTTTTTATATTTTTATTGCTTCGTGGTGCAACTTTTTTTTTAATCTTTTTGTTGTTTCATGGTGCAACTTTTTTATCTTTTTATTGCTTCGTGGTGCAACTTTTTTTAATCTTTTTATTGCTTCGTTGTGCAACTTTTTCTTATCTTAGTATTGCTTCGTTGTGCAACTTTTTATTTTATCTTTTTATTGCTTTGTGGTGCAAATTTTTCTAATCTTTTTATTGCTTTGTGGTGCAAATTTTTCTTATCTTTTTATTGCTTTGTGGTGCAAATTTTTCTTATCTTTTTATTGCTTTGTGGTGCAAATTTTTCTTATCTTTTTATTGCTTTGTGGTGCAACTTTTCTATCTTTTTATTGCTTCGTGGTGCAGCTTTTTTTTATCTTTTTATTGCTTCGTTGTGCAACTAAGAACAACTCTTGCTGTTGCATCATGAAATAAAAGATACGAGATTGGAATGCAATAGCATCAAATGACATCTTAAATTATGCTAATGCATAAGACCGAAAGTGGGCAGAAGGGGCAGAACAAAGACCTTCTAAGTAATGCCTACAGCGTACTGCGCGAGGTGCACTGTGGTGTTCTTGAGTCATTAGGCAAGAAAAATAGCTAGATGATAAGCGATGTGTCTGTAAGATTTGTTTTCTTTGAGCCACATAAGTAAAGCTGAAAAAAGTTGAGGGCTTACGAATTAAGAGCCTTGATGGCCCGGATGGTAGCGTCCTTGCCTGGTGATTGCCAGACTGGGATTCGAATCCCGGTCAAACTCGTTAGTTCCTTTGGTCGCTACGACCTCACCATCCTTGTGAGCTAAGGATGGGGTGTTTGTCGGAGCCTATAAGTCTATCTGCTGAGTCATCAACAGCCATTGCCTGGTTCTAGCTTAGGTGGAGAGGGGGCTTGTGCACTGATCATATGTATATATGGTCTGTCTCTAGGGCATTGTCCTGCTTGGTAGGGTAATGACACTGTCCCTTGCCATTCATGAGCGACCTTTAAACCTTTAAAGAACGTTCTCGCCAGATTATGGTATTAACAGAGGCATGAGGCGGAGATGAACTGGCATCGGATTCAAAAAAAAAAAAAAAAAAAAAAAAAGATTGAAGAAACCTGGGAACGTCGATTAAGACATCAGTGTTTAATCTTGGAAAAAAAATGCTTTTGAAAACATTTCTCCAATCATTACTGATAGGAATTATGAGGTCATCTCTATCAAGAATAAACTAAGTATCCGGACAAATAATAACGCTACAATACCAGAGAAATATTTCAAAATCAGTAACATAAATATTGCTCAACAATGAATTAACCAAACGAGCAACAAATCTCTTCGAAACGACTCTGGGGCCTGCCTAATCTCGTTCCCACAGCTGATTATAGGCAAAAGAGTACACAAATAAAAGAAACAAACGAAGCTACACTATCAAACCCCTTTTCACCTCCTCCGTTCTTAACCCACATGAAAATGTTCTACCAACTGTGAAGAGATCCCTTTCAGTGCCATTATCTATGGCTGTTCGGTGGTAGAATGGCGCCTATTATCGGTGTATTCACAGTGTTCGTCCTTCTATTCCTCTCTCTCTCAAGAAGAAGACACCCCCTCTTGTATTTCTCCTTTGGAGTCTACTTATTTTCTTTCTCCTCGCGCCACGAGCTTACTGTATGCAGAGAATAGGCAAAACCACCCATGGACAAAGGCGGGTCTCAGCTACTCAGGGCGGTCGGCCGAGACAAGCGAGGCCTTTCGATGCGGTATGATTGTTTACAGTTACATTTCTAAGTTTGTTTACGATTTTAAAATATTATAAAGTCAATTAAAATAGCTATAACTTTATTTTTTTTTTGGGGGGGAGGGAGCGTTCAGAATCATTTCTTTCAATTGTATTAGTCTTCATTGATTTGAATATCATTTCTATGTTGACGCTCAGTCATCTTCGATACATATTATGGGCTTCACACAGCCTGATTGATTATTGATTTCTATTTTCTTATTCATATGATTATAGGTTTATTTGTGTAGTACATATTTAGTGCTATTCATAGTTACTTATTATGCATATTCAAATTAATTGCTTGTTGACTTCTAGAAAGAGAGAGAGAGAGAGAGAGAGAGAGAGAGAGAGAGAGAGAGAGAGAGAGATTTACTCTTAAAAGTACTAAATTAATCAGTTTCTTCGAATGAAATAAAATATAAAACTATTTTCTGAAATTGTGAGGTTAGTGGAAAGTGCAACTAAATTATATACATAAAATATTTTTTAAAGAACAATATACGTGGAAACAAATGAATCAAAAAATAAATCTCAGAGAAAAAATAAAAATATAGGAAGGGAATACATATCGAGAACTTGTGAAAATAAAACTGACTATAAAGAGTAGCAGAAAGAATCAATGGATATTTTTAATATCAAGGTTATTCACAAATACTTTCAATAAAAGACAAAATACTATCAAATTGAGTGCGACCAGTAAAACATGGACATAAAATTCAAACTGACAGAATCCACTTAGAAGATGAAAGTCATCTGGAGACATAAGTAATAAGAGAATTCCAAACCTTGGAAGTAGTCTGAAATAAAAAAAAAAAAAAAAAATGAAACAAAAAGTCCGAGAACTAGCGACTGGAATTGTGGTTAAAGTAGGAAACGAAGAAGTGGAAAAGAAGAAAAAATAAAAGCAACAAGCTCAACATGAAGAAACGTGGGGATGAAAACGCAGGAAAATTAGACACAATAGCAGCCTGGGAATTAGTCATAAAAATGCGGTTGGTATCAAAATTCAACTCTCTCTCTCTCTCTCTCTCTCTCTCTCTCTCTCTCTCTCTCTCTCTCTATTTCGACGGGATGTGGTTCTGAGCATAACAAACGTTGAAATGTGGACAAACCTAAAGATGTGAAATAGCAATTTGGTAAACAGCAAAACACATTTACATAATAAACAGCGAGACAATACACGTTGAAGGAAAAAAAAAATGATGAAATCTAGCATATGTGGGAAGACAAGTATATAAAGCAAACACTGAATCTTTAATTAAAAAAATATATATATTTTTATTACTTGCTAATCTACAATCCCTAGTTGGAAAAGCAGGATGCTACAATATAAGGGCCAGGGGCTCCAACAGGGAAAAATAGCCCAGTGAGGAAAAGGAATAAACTTTACCGTCACCGGAGAAAGACGCGAAAGCGAAAAACAAAACCATCGATTAGGACCCATAGAGAACGTCATAAACAGCCCATTCCTCCCCTTTTGCCCTTCAGGTGTCCTTAATCGCACTTTTCGCCTTTTAAAAATTTGCCACCCGCAGAGATCGGCCGCGATCCATATCCCAAGAGGAAACAATAAACAACTACAACTGCGTCTAATGTTCTAATTTCAGTTTGGTTGTCTCCGTTAAGTCTTTTGTTACTGTCTACGTCATCCATTTTGCTCACTTTTAACAACGGTTTGTTTGCTGTACATAGTTCACAATAAACCTTCTGCTCTATCATTTCTTCATTATCACCATCATCTCCTCCTACGCCTATTGACGCAAAGGGCCTCGGTTAGATTTCGCGAGACGTCTCCGTCCTGAGCTTTTAATTCAATACTTCTCCACTCATCGTCTCTCACTTCACGTTTCATAGTTGTCAGCCATGTAGCCTTGGGTCTTCCAACTCTTCTAGTGCCTTGTGGAGCCCAGTTGAAAGTTTGGTGAACTAATCTCTCCTGGGGAGTGCGAAGAACATACCCAAACCATCTCCATCTACCCATCATTTCTTACAACCCAATAATGTATTGTTTTTTTATAACAACCCCGTTCTTTTATATAAATTCTAGCCAGATTTTTATGTAATCATGCTTATACTTTTTCTCTAATATATTTTCTAAAGACCTTCCCCTATCGCTTATATAAAAAAAGTCTATTCTGTTGTATATATAATTTCTAATAATATTTTTTATATATTTCTAACTACAGTTCAACATTTCGTGCAACCTTTTATTCTATTGTATCATTTCTAACAACCATCTTTATATTATTTCATATACAAAAACTCGCTTCCTTTCATTTACCAAAAATTCCAATAATGAATAACATTAATTTTACTTTGCCATTTCCAAATACCATTTTCATTAACAGAAAATTCCAACTTTATTTTCCGGTTTTTTTTTCCCTTAATTCTACGTCCCATCGTTACTTTTATTTGTAGTATCGACCAAAATACTATATATTTTTATTTATTACTACTTTTTATCATTCCTAAATTTTTCAAGTTCAAAATCATCTCTCGGTTTTCTTTCATGAAAAGTTACTAGTTTGCCTAACAGTAAAATGACGATTTTACCCTATCATATTCAATTGCTCTACACTCGCGAATGTGTTATACATTCAACAAGTCAATTTCACAAACAACTTGAATTTCAAGTCAAACTGGGTCTTTGTAAAGCTCAATTTTCGATGTCAAGCATTTTCAGATCCTAATAACTGCTTTTACATCTAATTCAGACTGCTACAACTACAACAACAGTAATAATAATAATAATAATAATAATAATAATAATAATAATAATAATAACAAAAATAATAATAATAATAATAATAACAAAAATAATAATAATAATAATAATAATAATGATAATAATAATAATAACAATAATAATAATAATAATAATAATAATAATAATAATAATAATAATAATAATAATATCTTTTCCAGATCGACAACTATTTCTTAATCTATATCAATATCTATTTCTCTCTATCGTAATGTGTTTTTCATGCTTAAATACATAACACAACTATGTCTCCTTACCCTTATAATTTCAACCCCCAAAAATTACTCTCATTTATATTTGAAAATATTAAGGTATATAAAAAGAACAAAATGTTTCTATTTCAGCAAAGTTTCTTCCTTCCCCAGACCCATAACGACCAATGTTTGTTTATTTGTTCGTTTGTTTCCGCCCTCCATCCGTGTTTCTAAGCTCTACTCGGACTGTTCTAAGTAACCCTTTTCATTCAGTGTGTACTCGTAATCTCTACTTATTCCTCTGCAATCCCAATAATCATTATTTACGTCAACTAATTCCTACTGGGGTGCTTTTTATCCCAGCTCCCCTTCCCCTGGAAAACCACCCTTTCATTTCCTAATCAAGAACACTGCACATCTCTCTCTCTCTCTCTCTCTCTCTCTCTCTCTCTCTCTCTCTCTCTCTCTGTTTTCTTCAGCTCTTCTTCCCCAGACCAATCTTCCAAGTTCCCCTTAAGCAACTCTCCGTCTCGGCTTTTACGTTTCCCCTCTTCCCTCTTCGCTATCCCCTCACGCTAATTAAGCTTTTCATTTCCTTCTATCCATTCCAGCCATTCCTTTTTTTTTGGTTCTCCATCTATCCAGTGTTAACAACTCCCTCGCTTCCTAATCGTTCAAAACTTCCACTAATCTTCCCGCGTATAACTGCATTTCCAACGTTCTCAGGAAGTAAAAAGGACTCATGAACACCGCTGTCGAAGATGCTCTATTGTTCTCAAGATAATTACAAAATCAAATTTAGGTTTGGTGGAAGACGGGGGAATTATCTTTATCTATCTAGAGGGCGCAATAATCAAAATATAAAAAGGCAAGGAAATGAATGCATGCAGGTTTAATAGATCATTTTAATAATTTTCCATGTATTTACTTTTATTGCAAAACATCTTTTTAATCTGCTACTTTTAAAAGTATGAAATTAGCCATTAATCTATTTCTATTTTACGACCGAAAAGAATAAAGCCTTTTCCACTTATTTATTTATTTGGAAACCAAAATGTTCGTTTACCTGCAAAATGGTAATCATTTATGAAAGAATGTAATTTTTATTGTTTGTCTGTGACCAGGAAAGTTATTTCAAGTTCTTAAATTATATCTATCTTGACAGCAATTAGCTTTTAAATTTCCATTAAAATTTCAGTTTGACACACACACACACACACACTATATATATATATATATATATATATATATATATATATATATATATATATATATATATATATATATAGCGTTCGATCCCAAGTATGAGGTAGTAATTTATTTTTTTCT
>NC_090738.1:33694690-33695890 GCF_036898095.1 Palaemon carinicauda
GTTGGTCACATATGCCAAATTCCTGATATGAACTGTGAATTTACCATCAATAAAAATATGCAATTGATTAAATTGAGAACAAAGAACTCAGAAGAATACTGGAAATTAAATGGCAAGATAGGATTAGAAATGAAACTATAATAGAGATTACTCGAGTGCTATGTATGGATGAGATCATGGTGAGGGGTAGATGGAAATGCTTTGGGCATGCTATTCGCACTCAACGGTAGATTAGTTCACCAAATTTTTAACTGGGTTCCACAAGGAACTAGAAAAGTTGAAGACACAGGCCTACATGGCTGAGGACTATGAAGC
Source organism: Palaemon carinicauda (assembly GCF_036898095.1). NCBI lineage: Eukaryota > Metazoa > Arthropoda > Malacostraca > Decapoda > Palaemonidae > Palaemon > Palaemon carinicauda. The sequence continues at coordinate 33,695,006 of NC_090738.1, forward strand.
GTAAAGTAGGAGATAATGAATGGAGAATTATTGATTTAAAACCTCAAGATAGTGACGGCAGGCGACATCTACTGAAGACCTTTGCGTTAAAGGCGTAAGAGAAGGAGGTAATGATGATGATAATGATGTTGATGATGATGATGATGATGATGAATTCAATGAAAAACTAAAATATAAATACCCAGAGAAAAGTACCATTTACATAAATAAGCAGAAATCATAAAAAATAGAATAATGAAAAGCTTCTGCGATTAATTTCACGATTACAAACCACAGCACCAATAAATTGTTAATATGTGAAAATCACAAAGCTATTTTTCCAGGAATCTAAATAACAGATGCTATGAGGAAAAATATACATTATACCAAAAGCATTGTCAACGATACATGATAACATCCAAGAGAAGAAAAAATATGAAAGAATGGGGAAGGAAGATGGAACAAGAGAGAGAGAGAGAGAGAGAGAGAGAGAGAGAGAGAGAGAGAGAGAGAGAGAGAGAGGAGAGAGAGCAAATCCTCTAATATAATGTGCCAGAAAAATTGTTAGAGAGAGAGAGAGAGAGAGAGAGAGAGTGAGAGAGAGAGAGAGAGAGAGAGAGAGAGAGAGAGAGAGAGAGAGAGAGAGAGAGAGAGAGAGAGAGCAAATCCTCTAATATAATGTGCCAGAAAACTTGTGGTGAGAGAGAGAGAGAGAGAGAGAGAGAGAGAGAGACGAGACGAGAGAGAGAGAGAGAGAGAGAGAGATCCCTCTAATATAATGTGCCAGAAAACCTACTGGAGAGAGAGAGAGAGAGAGAGAGAGAGAGAGAGAGAGAGAGAGAGAGAGATCCTCTAATATAATGTGCCAGAAAACTTACTGGAGAGAGAGAGAGAGAGACCGAGAGA
>NC_090738.1:33696390-33706390 GCF_036898095.1 Palaemon carinicauda
AGTAAAGGCAAGTTAGATCTCAATCCTTTCCTCTACCTTGGCTTCATTTTACTTGTGTGTGTGAGAACCGGAGTCAAAAGTCAAAAGTAAAAAATCTTTATTCTATAAGATGGTTATTCTGTTACATAACAATATAAATTATTTACATAAAATTCAAAATAAATGGATTGTAAAAATCTAGGATATATATACATTCAACTAGAATTGAAGAAAATATTGCCCAAGTTTCCTTTTGAATAATACAGTATTAACGTTTTCTTGTTTCAAGAAGTAGTTTATTCCCAGCAAGATGGGTCCCTTATTGCCATTGAACCTGAGAGAGAGAGAGAGAGAGAGAGAGAGAGAGAGAGAGAGAGAGAGAGAGAGAGAGAGATTCATTGTTGTTTAGAATGACGGTTAAGGATTGTGTTTTTAATTGTATTAAAAAAATGTTTTACTGAAAATTATTTTAATCAAAATTTTTTACAATAATCATAAAATAGTAAATATTTGAGCTTTTGCATTAATGAGACCCGATATTCATTCAAAAGAAAGTAGAAAAATTACATTGAAATCTTCAGATAATAAAAGTATATTCGTGATAATAGAGATACAATATAGGAACACTGACATCTAATAATACAAAGCTGACTTATGTTTTATTCCCACTACTTTAAAACTCTTGACATTTTTAATAGTTCTGTTTTGAACACGTATTCTAAAGGACATAATAACCTTTTACCTCGTCAAGTATATCAACAAAAGTTTTAATATCACGAGACAATTTCTTAATGACTCCATTACCAGCATTTAATAATAATAATAATAATAATAATAATAATAATTATTAATAATAATTAATAATAATAATAATTAATAATAATAATGATAATTATTATTATTATTATTAATAATAATAATAATAATAATAATAATAATAATAATAATTATTATTATTATTATCATTAATAATAATAATAATAATAATAATAATAATATTCATTAATAATAATAATAATAATAATAATAATAATAATAATAATAATAATAATAATAATAATAATAATAACCTCTATATTTTCCAATTGTTTAAGGAATTCATCACTGGGATGAACAAGTGCTACTTTGGGATTTAGAAATCTCTTCTATCCAGGTTCTTTCATTCTGAATCAGATACTTTTCCTAACTGTTTAAAGGTTTAAAACCCGCTCATGAATGGCAGAGGCAAGGGACTGTGACATTTTCCTATCGAACAGGACAAAGCCCTAGAGACTGACCATATATACATAGATCAGCACCCAAGGGACTGCTGATGACTCAGGCAGATAGACCTATAGGCTCCCGCAAACCCTTTCTTAGCTGGCAGGAATAGTGAGGTTGCATCGATCAAAGAACTAACGAGTTTGAGTGGGACTTGAACCCCAGTCTGGTGTTCACCATTCAGGGACGTTACCACATCGGCCATCACAACTCTTAAAACCCTTAGAGAAAGAATTTCCTTGCTATAAAACCCATTTTTTCCATAGCCTCGTCCAAGGGTATGTCTTGGAGGATACTACAAATGTCATTGCTGGAAGGCACAGTATTATTAGTCCATGAGCCAGGACCAGATTTTTCACTAATTGATACCACCCAGGGTGGCAAATCCTAATGTTGATTTTCAGAAAGATACAAACCTACCGCTAATATTTTCATGTGATAACCATTGCTGTGTGGTAGCTTAAGTATGGTTATGAGCCGTTGAATAATATCACCCTGTTAACTCAAAAACTTGGATTTTACCCCTCAAGCTGGTAATACCTAGTTTATATATTTCTATTGACTGAATATCAGGTATTGGCTACATGTATTTGTGTATTTATAAAGAAACTAGACTCCTAGATACCTAATTATATTGGTTCTGTGTCATTTTTTTTTTTTTTTTTTTTTTTAGGTAAAACAGCTCAAGAGAAAATTTAGGAGGTGGGGCAAGTTCTTGTCCCACAAAATTTAAACAATACACTTCAGATGCATCACATCCTATTTGGCTGCTTAAGGCATGATCAGACAACATTTCAAGGACTTACTTGTCAATGGGAGAGACACATTTGTAACAGTAACTGCTGTTTCCTTGAAAATTAAAAATCAAATTAGAAATATTAGGCGGTTCTGGTCCGATCCGCATACCAACTTCGCCATGCAATTTTACTAGTTGCGTTTTTACATCTGCCTTATTAACTAGCATAATACACTGAAACAGACTAATCTATGTATACATAGAAGGGAAGACAAAATCAAAACCACAAACTATACCATGTGCCTTTTTATGTGGTATAAAAGAGTGCATACATAATATCACTATAGGAAACAAATAGGGAATAGTGTTATTGTTCATGTAGACGTTATTTACGCATGCCCATTGTATACCATAAGCAAGCTATATGCACAACAATATAGCTTCATGTTCTTGTTAACTTTATGGTTTTTTGCACATATATCGACAAAAATATCAGTTTTAATCATTTTATCATCATCATAATCATCGTCCGAGTCATCCAGGTCAACTTCAACATCTGCTTCTTTGATGTTCTGATTGGAGCATGTTTGAAGCATACACATATCAGTACACTTTAGTCCATTTGTGAGGCATGTACAGCCTGGAAGTTTACATTCACGAACACACTGGCAAGACATTAGTTGCAACACAGCATCTGGTCCCCACGATCCTTTCATCCATTCTATGGTGAGAATCCCATCGTCTAAGGTCCACCCATAACTGTTGGGATTTAGAATTGCTTGGCTTGCTACTAAGTGAGTGCCTCCAAATAGCTGCTTCATAGTTAGCCCTCTGAACTTGCATGTAGAGACAGTCCTTGCATTGTGGAAGCTGGCTAGACTCCACCTTTCCCCGTTTCGCACAGAAGATATGATAACGCAGCTCATTGACATCACAGGTGGTGGAGGAAGATGCATACATTCAACAAACAAAGTCTTAGAGCTGTTCAAACAGTTGTGGCAATAAATCCCATGCTTCACCAGGATGCTTGAAGGCTTTTGGTAGGTTTCCTTTGCTTTCATTTGCTTTAGTGCACTTAGCTTGCCACGACCAGCAAATGCACTAACCGTGTCGCAACCAGTGAGAGCGTGTAAGCCTATGAGGCTTTGACAGACATCTTCTTCAATAGCACTTGCAAGTTTTGTTATATCTACATATCAAGTACAGTTCCTTGTCCCGCACTTCTGATATAATGGGCATTGTATCACACTACTGAACGAAAGACTCAGTATGAGGACATCAGTATCTTCTGCAGTGATAATGACAGATCTATATCCATCATCAGATGCATGCTTGGCATGTAAGAAGACCCTTGTATCAGCTTCCTCTTGTGCTGAGATCAGCGATTCAATCTCACTGAAGTTATCTTTGGTCAACAGATAACACTTTTCCTCACAGGTTGTATATATATACTTATCATTCACCTTAATTCTATTTGCAGGCTGCTTACATTGCTCTACAAAAAAACTCTATAAGAGGCATTTTTGTTTTCAGAGCTGCACAGAAACTTTCTCCATTGAAGAATGGTATGACCAGGTGCAATGTTCTTCCACTATGTGGCACCAGCAGAACCTCTGTTACCCCTCTCTGCATTTTTTATTGATGTTTCCCAATACACTTCAAACACGATATCAATTCGCTTACTGTGGGCACCTTCTCGAAAAACCTGAGCAAGCACAGAATCGGCACGCATGCGAAGGTTTTTCCATCACCTTTCATTTTTTGAACCAGGCTCATTCCATCAATTATACATACTGATGGCTCTGGCATAGTTTCAGCTGATGCAGTATTCTTTTGCAATTCCCGGGCAAGTGCGGCTTTGTTTGTTTTTTCGCAAAGTTCCATCAGTATTTGACAGAGCCCATGGCAAAAGGCCCCAGTGGATGTGCAAGAACATCTTTGATGCACAGTTGTCTACTTTCAGCGACAATTATCATATGGCCAAACAAGTTTTTGTCTGCCTTCAGAATCACTTCCTTATTGGCTGTCTTATTGGTGTGTTGCTTTTTCTTTATATGTGAGAAACTTTTCAGATTCTGCTTCTTCATTGTATCATGGAATTTAGTTGAGAGCGGATGAGTCTCCAAGCAATCCTCCTTAAATGTCTTGTAAGCTTCTTCTCCAACACTATTAACTCTGAGAAGGTCACTTTCTATATCAGGTGGTACCAGGACACCTGTAGACAAGCAGACCAAATCCTTTTGACCTTGACTTATTGGATCTATCCAACGTTTCTCCATTAATTCTACACAGGCTTTCACATCAGCTTCATCTGTTTTAATTCTTGGCATTTGTAAGTCTGAGTGACAGACCTTTGAGGAAGAATCGTTACCCTACCAAGTGTCTTAGCTGCCTAAGATATGAACTCCTGTATTCTGACGTAAGGTAGTATCTGCTGACGGTCTCTAGCTTAAGACTGAATCCTTTGGTGCCCCCAGAGATCTGTGTGTCCTTGTTCACCGTTTCTGCGATGGTTTGATCCACTGGAATTTTTCCAAAGGGATTTTTGGACCCAAGCTGAACTGAGAAACACCTTGAATAAAATGTTCATAAACATCTTGATGGAAGTGAATATTTATTTTTTATTCTAAATATATCTTACACAGTCAAACTTATCTAACTTAAATAGCCCTTAACACATGTAAACTCAACAAAGTGTAGTGATATCCCATAATAATCACGATACGGTACATAACTTCAGTTATGTACAGGATTCCATCATCATCAATATGATTTAGGAGTAAGTGACTTAAACTAACTGACTTCAATGGAACTCTGAAAAGAGTAAAGATTGCACCTTATGATTGAGAATCTTACCTACATCATCTACTTCTTAGCATTCCGGAAAAAATGAAAATTCTGAAAGGAATATCTTAAAATGTCTTCAACTGCTGCAAATCTGAAGAAAAACTCAGTTTAAATACAGTAGTCTTATCTTCTAACATTATCATGGGTTCACACACCAGTTATTGACAGAAAACCCTCACTTTTACAACAAATTACAAAGGTTGTAAAAATAGAATAAAATAAAATAAATAAAAACAAATTAAAAATAATAGCGAAAACTATGAGTGGCCTAAAAATATATTAAGCTACTCCATTGAAGAGGTTATCACATTTAAATGTACTTATATGGACCCAATCAACAAATTGGTACTAAAAAGTTTTGCCACCAGAGGTGGGTACCGATATCTTGTCTGGCTCATGGACTATATATACTATATTGTTAAAAAATTACCGTAAAAACGGTAAAAATCAGAAGTTGCAAAATGGAGTAAAAGCTTAAAAGAGGTTTGATAACAAAAAGGAAAAGGGAAATGTGACAAAGTAGAAGGATATAACAAGGAAGAGAGAACTGTGACAATGTAGAAGGATATAACAAGAAGGAAGAGAGAACTGTGACAAAGTAGAAGGATATAACAAAGAGGATTGGGAACTCAGACAAAGCAGACGGATATAACAGTGAATGAATGATTTAGAGTGCTCTGTCATTCTGACATACAGATATAACAAACAGGAAGAAGGAACTGAGACAAGTTTGAAGGATATAACAAGCAAGAATGGAACTGAGAAAAGCTAGAAGGAATAACAAATAGAAAGAGGTCACTGAGATAACTCTGAATGATATAACAAGCAGGATAAGGGAACTGAGATGAAGCAGGACACAACAAGCAGGAAGAAGGAACTGAGACGAAGTAGAAGGATATAGAGCAAGTGCAGCATAGACCCATAAATAAATCTTACATTACACCGTATGTGTTATAATGATGGCACAAGCACCCAAACAAGGTGCATGAATCAGGGATGTATGACCGAAAACTCGGGCATGGGAGACCATTCAGCTTCATGGTGCAATTTTTTTTTTTATCTTTTTAATGCTTCGTGGTGCAACATTTTTTTTTATCTTTTTATTGCTTTGTGGTGCAACTTTTTTTTTATCTCTTTATTGCTTCTTAGCGCAACTTTTTTTATCTTTTTATTATTCGTGGTGCAAATTTTTCTTTATCTTTTTATTGCTTCGTGGTGCAACTTTTTTTTAATCTTTTTGTTGTTTCATGGTGCAACTTTTTCATCTTTTTATTGCTTCGTGGTGCAGCTTTTTTTTATCTTTTTATTGCTTCGTTGTGCGACTAAGAGCAACTCTTGCTGTTGCATCATGAAATAAAAGATACGAGATTGGAATGCAATAGCATCAAATGACATCTTAAATTATGCTAATGCATAAGACCGAAAGTGGGACAGAAGGGGCAGAACAAAGACCTTCTAAGTAATGCCTACAGCGTACTGAGCGAGGTGCACTGTGGTGTTCTTAAGTCATTAGGCAAGAAAAATAGCCTTGATAAGCGATGTGTCTGTAAGATTTGTTTTCTTTGAGCCACATAAGTAAAGCTGAAAAAGTTGAGGGCTTACGAATTAAGAGCCTTGATGGCCCGGATGGTAGCGTCCTTGCCTGGTGATTGCCAGACTGGGATTCGAGTCCCGGTCAAGCTCGTTAGTTCCTTTGGTCGCTACGACCTCACCATCCTTGTGAGCTAAGGATGGGGTGTTTGTGGGAGCCCATAGGTCTATCTGCTGAGTCATCAACAGCCATTGCCTGGTCCTAGCTTAGGGTGGAGAGGGGGCTTGTGCACTGATCATATGTATATATGGTCTGTCTCTAGGGCATTGTCCTGCTTGGTAGGGTAATGACACTGTCCCTTGCCATTCATGAGCGACCTTTAAACCTTCAAAGAGCGTTCTCACCAGACTATGGTATTAACAGAGGCATGAGGCGGAGATGAACTGGCATCGGATTAAAAAAAAAAAAAAAAAAAAAAAAAAAAAAAAAAAAAAAAAAGATTGAAGAAACCTGGGAACGTCGTTTAAGACATCAGTGTTTAATCTTGGAAAAAAAAATGCTTTTGAAATCATTTCTCCAATCATTATTGATAGGATTATGAGGTTATCTCTATCAAGAATAAACTAAGTATCTGAACAAATAATAACACTACAATACCAGAGAAATATTTCAAAATCAGTAACATAAATATTACACAACAATGAATTAACCAAACGAGCAACAAATCTCTTCGAAACGACTCTGGGGCCTGCCTAATCTCGTTCCCACAGCTGATTATAGGCAAAAGAGTACACAAATAAAAGAAACAAACGAAGCAACACTATCAAACCCCTTTTCACCTCCTCCGTTCTTAACCCACATGAAAATGTTTCTACCCAACTGTGAAGAGATCCCTTTCAGTGCCATTATCTATGGCTGTTCGGTGGTAGAATGGCGCCTATTATCGGTGTATTCACAGTGTTCGTCCTTCTATTCCTCTCTCTCTCAAGAAGAAGACACCCCCTCTTGTATTTCTCCTTTGGAGTCTACTTATTTTCTTTCTCCTCGCGCCACGAGCTTACTGTATGCAGAGAATAGGCAAAACCACCCATGGACAAAGGCAGGTCTCAGCTACTCAAGGGCGGTCGGCCGAGGACAAGCGAGGCCTTTCGATGCGATATGATTGTTTACAGTTACATTCAAGTTTGTTTACGATTTTTAAAATATTATAAAGTCAATTAAAATAGCTTATAACTTTTTTTTTCAGGGGGGGGGGGGGCGTTCAGAACCATTTCTTTCAATTGTATTAGTCTTCATCGATTTGAATATCATTTCTATGTTGACGCTCATCATCTTCGATACATATTATGGGCTTCACACAGCAGCCTGATTGATTATTGGTTTCTATTTTCTTATTCATATGATTTTAGGTTTATTTGTGTAGTACATATTTAGTGCTATTCATAGTTACTTATTATGCATATTCAAATTAATTGCTTGTTGCCTTCTAGGAGAGGAGAGAGGGAGAGAGAGAGGAGAGAGAGGAGGAGAGAGAGAGAGAGAGAGAGAGAGAGGAGAGAGAGAGATCGCAAATTTACTCTTAAAAAGTACTAAATTAATCAGTTTCTTCGAATGAAATTGCGAGGTTAGTGGAAAGTGCAACTAAATTATTTACATAAATCATACTTTAAAGAACAATATGGGTGGAAACATATGAATCAAAAAGTAAATCTCATAAAATAAAATAAAAATATAGGAAGGAAATACATATCGAGAACTTGTGAAAATAAAACTGACTATAAAGAGTAGCAGAAAGAATCAATGGATATTTATAATATCAAGGATATTCACAAATACTTTCAATAAAAGTCAAAATACTTTCAAATTAAGTACGACCAGTAAAATATGGACATAAAAAACAAACTGAGAGAATCCACTTAAAAGATGAAAGTCATCAGGAGAAAGAGGAAATAAGAGAACTCCAAATATTGGCAGCAGTCTGAAATAAAACACAATTGAAGCCAAAAGTCCGAGAACTAGCGACTGGAATTGTGGGTTAAAGTAGGAAACGAAGAAGTGGAAAAGAAGAAAAAATAAAAGCAACAAGCTCAACATGAAGAAACGTGGGGATGAAAACACAGGAAAATTAGACACAATAGCAGCCTGAGAATTAGTCATAAAAATGAGTTTGGTATCAAAATTCAACACTCTCTCTCTCTCTCTCTCTCTCTCTCTCTCTCTCTCTCTCTCTCTCTCTCTCTCTCTATGGGATATGTGGTTCTGAGTATCTCTCTCTCTCCCTGGAATATGTAGTTCTCTCTCTCTCTCTCTCTCTCTCTCTCTCTCTCTCTCTCTCTCTCTCTCTCTCTCTCTCTCTCACGATGGGATATGTGGTTCTGAGTATCTCTCTCTCCCTACGATATGTAGTTCTCTCTCTCTCTCTCCTCTCTCTCCTCTCTCTCTCTCTCTCTCTCTCTCTCTCTCTCTCTCTCTCTCTCGACGGGATGTGGTTCTGAGCATAACAAACGTTGAAATGTGGACAAACCTAAAGATGTGAAATAGCAATTTGGTAAACAGCAAAACACATTAACATAATAAACAGCGAGATAATACACGTTGAAGGAAAAAAAAACTGATGAAATCTAGCATATGTGGGAAGACAAGTATATAAAGCAAACACTGAATCTTTAATCAAAAAAAAAAAAAAAAAAAAAAAAACAATCATTATTATTACTTGCTAATCTACAATCCCTAGTTGGAAAAGCAGGATGCTACAATATAAGGGCCAGGGGCTCCAACAAGGAAAAATAGCCCAGTGAAGAAAAGGAATAAACTTTACCGTCACCGGAGAAAGACGCGAAAGCGAAAAACAAAACCATCGATTAGGACCCATAGAGAACGTCATAAACAGCCCATTCCTCCCCTTCTGCCCTTCAGGTGTCCTTAATCGCACTTTTCGCCTTTTAAAAATTTGCCACCCGCAGACATCGGCCGCAATCCATATCCCAAGAGGAAACAATAAACAACTACAACTGCGTCTAATGTTCTAATTTCAGTTTGGTTGTCTCCGTAAGTCTTTTGTTACTGTCTATGTCATCCATTTTGATGTCTGTTAACAACGGTTTGTTTGCTGTACATAGTTTACAATAACCCTTCTTCTGTTGTATCATTTCTTCATTATCATCATCTCCTCCTACGCCTATTGACGCAAAGGGCCTCGATTAGATTTCGCCAGTCGTCTCTATCTTGAACTTTTAATTCAATACTTCTCCACCCATCATCTCTTACTTTGTTTCATAGTTCTCAGCCATGTAGGCTTGGGTCTTCCAACTTTTTTAGTGCCGTGTGGAGCCCACTTTCTCTCTTTGGAAGCGCAAAGAGCATGCCCAAACCATCTCCATCTACCCATCATTTCTTACAACCCAATAATGTATTGTTTTTTTTTTTTTTTTTTTTTTATAACGACCTCGTTCTTTTATATAATTTCTAGAGAGCTTTTTATGTAATCGTGCTTATACTTTTTCTCTAAAATATTTTCTAACGACCATTTCCTATCGTTTATATATATATAAAAAAGTCTATTCTGTTGTATAAACAATTTCAAACAAAATTTTTTTTTTTTATATATTTCTAACTACAGTTCAACGTTTCGAGCAACCTTTTATTCT
>NC_090738.1:33708890-33713890 GCF_036898095.1 Palaemon carinicauda
ATATATATATACATATACACACACACACGTATGCGTGTGTGTGCCCGCGTGTGTGATTATGTAGAATAGCCTTAATAGCCTCTTAAATTCAACTAAAGGCCGTAGCATTTCTTCATTCATTCACATAGGATTCAGGGCTTGTATCAAAAGTATTCAAAGAGTGTGTAATAGGCTACTAATAGCCTATATACGTCTGAAGATATTAACCAATTGCGAATGAAAATAAGAATAAGGAAACTAAGTCAGTTTTATAAACTTAATATCATTATTCAAATAAAAGTAAAAACTATGCCAAAAGGATAAACCGCGTGTTTGAGCTACTAAAAAAAATCCACAACCAATAAAACAATAAAATTATTAAGACATCTCCGAAGCGATACTGATCCTTCACCATAATCCCCCTCAGCCTAAATCCAGGGATAAAAGATCAGGTCAGTGGGCGTGTCAGCGGGGTCTTGCAGAAGCGAGGTCGGGAACACCCCCCAGGCGAGGTCATAAGCTTGGCCCAGGTCAAAACGGAATCCCATTAACGTTCCCTGCGGGGCCATTGTCTCCCATAAAGGAGGCATCTGCTCTAAGAAGCCATTCCCCTGAGCCCAAAGAATGATGATGATAGACTTCTTGTCTTTTCTAAAGAAAAGCTCTTTTGGACGGTTACTCAAAGGGTTGTTTATTCAGATGGGACAAGGAGAGAGTGAGGACACCACAAAGAGAATGCAGAAAAACAATAATAATTTCTCTCTCTCTCTCTCTCTCTCTCTCTCTCTCTCTCTCTCTCTCTCTCTCTCTCTCTCTCTCTCTCTCTCTCAGAATACATTTAAAATCTCTCAATATAAAAAGTATATTTGTATATACTAACGTAAGGTTATTTAAAAAAAAAAAAAAAAAAACATGATAAAAGGTGTTGACATTTTGGCAAATTTGTCGCTAGAAAGGAAGTAACCCTACTTGCAAAGACATAAGTAAATTTGTATGTATGGCATTTAAGGTTGAAATACTCGTATTATAAATTTGACTTTAAAAAAAAAAAAAAAAGTGTCTGGGAACATCAGACATCTCTGAAGTACAGCAGCGAGAAATGATATCATTTATACATAGTTATTTTCAGCGTATTAAAGCAAATCAGTATGGAGCAATCTCTGCTATAAGTTGAAAATTTAGAATATTTATAAAATTGGAGTATTTCTTGATCAGAGGCCCACCCCACCCCTCTCTCTCTCTATTACACACACACACACACACATATATATATATATATATATATATATATATATATATATATATATATATATAGATAGATAGATAGATATATATATATATATATATATATATATATATATATATATATATATATATATATATATATATATATATATTATTATCATCAGCTAAGATACAACACTAGTTGGAAAAGCAAGATGCTATAAGCCCAAGAGCTCCAATATGGAAAAATATATTTTATATTCATATATATATATATATATATATATATATATATATATATATATACATATATATATATACATATACAGTGTATATATATTTACATATATATATATATATATATATATATATATATATATATATATATATATATATATATATATATATATATATATATATATATATATCAGCAAACGCCGCAGGAAAATTTTAAGAGGGCATCAAGGTTGACATGACGTCACTATTCAAGCATTGGATCTGACCTTAATTTACAAAGCCTTTGTTTGAACTCTTGCTACCGAAGATTAAAAATGGAATACAGGAAGCAATTCAGATCTCATGATTCAATTCGGAGATATGGGTTATCTATTTTTCCCAGGATTAAAATGTATTTCATTCAATTTTCTCATCTTGCATGACTCGTATATCATTTCATTAGCATGATGTTTCACACGTACATAATTTACACACATACGCAAACACAAACACACACATATGTATATATATATATATATATATATATATATAATATATATATATATATATATATATATATATATATACATATATTTAAATGTATATATATATATATATATATATATATATATATATATATATATATATGTATATATATATACACATATACATACATATACATATATTTAAATGTATATATATATATATGTGTATATATATATATATATATATATATATATATATATATATATATATATATATATATATAAAAGTTCGTATGTATATATGTGTATATATATGTATATATATATGTGTATATATTCTGTATATATAAGTATTTATATATATATATATATATATATATATATATATATATATATATATATATATATATATATATATATATATATATAACAGCAAAAACAACAACAAATGCCACCGTTTCGAGTCCCCTGGATTTGGCCAGTTTTCATCACCACACTAGCCACTGCAGATTAGTGAAATTGGGAGATTTTAGTCTGAACGCTCACAGCAAACAAACTTACACAGTACAGCTTTGCTGATAATGGTGAAACGTAAAACATTTAAACACGTTAAAGTATCCATACTCAAAAAGGATATATATACATATATATACATATATATATATATATATATATATATATATATATATATATATATATATATATATATATATATATATATATAAGTTGGTTTTGTTCGCGTGTTTGTAGGTATATTAGTTCCATTTATCAACAGATATTCTATCAAAAATAAATCAATAAAAAACTTAACCACTACATGCCAGCTTTTAGAGAAATTTACTAAGTAGTGAGAGGCTAATTTTCAACTCATTCGTTTACTGCAGTTAATTGTCCAGAGGAAAGACCTTAGTACCTACTGTTATATAAGAGAAGGAAAAGCTTATTTTAAAAACCAAATATTGAAAAGAGAAGGTAATATTTGACAAGATAAAGACAAAGGCGACGCAAGGAAACAGAAATGAAAAAAGCTACCCATTAATGACGAAAATGTTCAACTTACTGTTGTGGTGGCCGGGTGGTAGCGTCCTTGCCTGGTGATTGCCAGACTGTGGTTCGAGGCCTGTTCAAACTCGTTAGTTCATTTGGTTGCTGCAACCTCACCATCCTTGGGAGCTGATGATGGGGGTGGGGGTTTGAGGGAGCCTATAGGTCTATCAACTGATTTATCAGCAGCCATAGCCTGGGCCTCCTTGGTCCTAAGTTGGGTGGAGAGGGGGCTTGGGCTTGGGCGCTGATCATATGTATTATGGTCAGTCTCTAGGACATTGTCCTGCTTGATAGGGCAATGCCACTGTTCTCTGACATTCATGAGTGGCCTTTAAACCTTTAAACTCCTCCCACGGAAATGAGTCAAAATTTTGGTACTCTCTAGAGGATACTGATTAGGCCCTTATCCTAAATGTGTTTCATCTTTTCCTACCCCTGAGCATTTGAATTTCACTGGGGAGAATGGCTTATGGCTTTTACCTTTCTACTACAGTTCGACCATATTTTTGGATTTGAAGCGAAGTTAAATTGATTATGATACAAAAAAAAATGTAAGAATAAAAGATACTTCAATATATTTAATGTCCTTTAAAAACGGTATATTAAATAAAAGGATGAATTGTTAACTGATTCGATAAATGTATAGCTAAATAAATATTTTCGACCCTAATATTAATCAAAATTTATTTCATTAGGAAAATCCACAGCCTACTTTTACATACACTTTCACTGAATTAAAAATGGAGTGATTATTCAAAAGTGTGCATATACAATTCACAAATAGTGACACTTTTGAGTAATTACTCCAACCTTGTCAGTTAAAGATGGGGGGATTTGGGGAGCCTATATGTCTACCTGCTGGCTCATCAGCAGCCATTACCTGGCCCTCCCTGGTCCTAGCTTGGTCCCTGATCATATGTATATATGGTAAGTCTCTAGGGCATTGTCATGGCTAGGGCAATGTCATTGTTCCTTGCCTCTGCTAATTATGAGTGATAATTAAACCTTTAAAATGTATATATGATCAGTCTCTAGGGCATTGTCCTGCTTGCTAGGGCAATGTCATTGTTCCTTGCCTCTGCCAATTATGAGTGAGAATTAATCCTTTAAAATGTATATATGGTCAGTCTCTAGGGCATTGTCCTGCTTGCTAGGGCAATGTCATTGTTCCTTGCCTCTGCCAATTATGAGTGAGAATTAAACCTTTAAAATGTATATATGGTCAGTCTCTAGGGGACTGTACTGCTTGCCAGGGCAATGACATTGTCCCTGGCCTCTGCCATTTATGAGTGGAATTTAAACCTTTAAAATCAATGTTTACTTTATGATGATGAACAACTTCGCCTTCGCATTGCAAAGGTATAAAGAGCATTGAATTCTAACGTTGACTCGACTTCAGAGGAATTACAAAGAGCATGGATACATGCATATCTCATTCAAACACCGATGAGGATAATGCAAATTGTCAAAACTGGAAAAAACGTTCAAATCTAAGCTCAGACGATTACATGCTGATAATATGGATCCGAGAAATTGCCTCGGAATAACACCGAGGTATTTCATTCAAAAACTTTTACTTCAAATTTAACTCGCTTATAACACGCGAGAAAAGGCTACATTATAAAACAGTTCAAACAAATCATTATGCAGTTCGATTATAACAAGATATAGCGGAGAAGGTCTGGTAAACACGAGACATAATCGAGAGGGAGAGGGGGGGGGGGACTTACATGTTCTTAATATGCAAAACATTTATCGTCGATAATCTGAAATATCACTTACTGACACGAACTCTCTGAACGTATTCAATTAATAATATATCAAAAACTATGTGTAACTCCGTCGCAACGCAAAAAGGGTTAGTAAACACCCGAGTGATGATTTGCTACTGAAAAAAAAACCATTGAAATGAAATTTTACTGTGATTTGCATTAAATAAAATAAGTAACTGCGTCGAGATTATATACCATAATAAATAGGCGACATTTCCAATCGATATGTGATTTCCAAGCGAGCATAGCAAATTAACAACCTCCATCTTAAATGGCT
>NC_090738.1:33718890-33738890 GCF_036898095.1 Palaemon carinicauda
TAAATTGAATTATTTTGCTATTTTTAGTAATATTTGTGGACTTTAGAAGCATCCCAATCATCATCATCAGTATTAAAATTATCCTTATACATTTAAGTAATAATAATAATAATAATAATAATAATAATAATAATAATAATAATAACAATAATAATAATAATAAGGCCCTATTATATCAAACTGTTCCCCTTTCAAGGAATCACCAGCCATTTATTGGCAATGGCAGATATGTACCAACATTCATGTCTAGTGACGGGAAAAGAAACCAAAGTTAATTTCGAAATTCCACAAAAGCCTACTAATACTTTAAGCGATGGTAATGGCAATGTTGGTCACATATGCCAAATTCCTGATATGAACTGTGAAATTGCCATTAATAAAGATATGCAACTGATTAAATTGAGAACAAAGAACTCAGAAGAATATTGGAAATTAAATGGCAAGATAGGATTAGAAATGAAACTATAATAGAGATTACTCGAGTGCCATGTATGGATGAGATCATGGTGAGGGGTAGATGGAAATGTTTTGGGCATGCTATTCGCACTCAACGATAGAATAGTTCACCAAATTTTCAACTGGGTTCCACAATGAACTAGAAAAGTTGAAGGCACAGGCCTACATGGCTGAGGACTATGAAGCGTAAAGTAGGAGATAACGAATGGAGAATTATTGATTTAAAACCTCTAGATGGTGACGGCAGGCGACATCTACTGAAGACCTTTGCGTTAAAGGCGTAGGAGAAGGAGGTAATGATGATGATAATGATGATGTATTCAAAGAAAAACTAAAATATAAATACACAGAGAAAAGTACCATTTACATGAATAAACAGAAAATCATAAAAAATAGAAATAATGAAAAGCCTCTGGGATTAATTTCAAGATTACGAACCACAGCACCAATAAATTGTTGATATGTGAAAATCACAAAGCTATTTTTCCAGGAATCTAAATAACAGATGCTATGAGGAAAAATATAAATTATACCAAAAGCATAGTCAACAATACAGGATAACATCCAGGGAAGAAAGAACATGAAAGAAGAGAGAGAGAGAGAGAGAGAGAGAGAGAGAGAGAGAGAGAGAGAGAGAGAGAGAGAGAGAGAGAGAGAGAGAGCAAATCCTTTAATATAATGTGCCAGAAAACTTGTTCGAGAGAGAGAGAGAGAGAGAGAGAGAGAGAGAGAGAGAGAGAGAGAGAGATCCTCTGATATAATGTGCCAGAAAACTTACTGGAGAGAGAGAGAGAGAGAGAGAGAGAGAGAGAGAGAGAGAGAGAGAGAGAGAGAGAGAGGGTGTAAGCCAAAACTTGAAAGCTAAGAGCAGAAGGCAACAGCAGACCAGCAGCAGTAGGAGGAGGAGGAGGAGGAGGAGGAGAAGTAGATAAAAAGGACGAGGAGCAGCACAGGAACAACAAGAGGAGAAGAAGGAGAGAAGGGACCAAGGGCTGGCCCAGGACCTGGACCTGGACCACTACTCGACCCGCCACCAACCTTATAATTAGTGGCGTTATATTGACCATCACATCGCCCACAAAAACCTCCTCTCATTTTCTCCGCGACTGTATGAATTCTTGGGTGATGATTTAATGCCCAGTGCAACATGGAGAGAGAGAGAGAGAGAGAGAGAGAGAGAGAGAGAGAGAGAGAGAGAGATGGGGGTGTAACTCCAAAAGAAGAGTAAAGTCAATGAAATAGCTGTACATATGAAAAAAAAACCTAGGTAAAAGATCTAAATAACAGATGTTAGGACAAAAATAAATTATACCAAAGAGATTGTCAGCAATATAGGATAACATCCAAAGAGGAGGGAAGATGGAAACGAGAGAGAGAGAGAGAGAGAGAGAGAGAGAGAGAGAGAGAGAGAGAGAGAGAGAGAGAGAGAGAGAGAGAAGGGAATATATTGGATATCGCTCCACCTATTGGAGGTCAGCAGCTCAGCAGCCTACCACGATATACTACTTGGATACAACAGCCAATACTGCTATTATCATTACTACCTCTAATTCTACTCCCATTCTTGCAGACTGAATTTCAGATAAAGTAATGATCAACATCAAAGAATTTTCTCTTCTCTCTTTCCCTCCTTATTCGATTAAGCTTCTGATATATTAGCGTGCAGTTTGCGCCAATGCTCTTTCTTCGCTTCTAGTCATATAGCAAATAAAGGGAAGGAAATTGTCTTTTCATGACCCATGTACTTGTATATAATTCAATGTGCACTTGCAATGGTTCCCGGCATTAAACATTGTATTTCCCAGTTAATTTTACCTTCTCTTTTTTTTTTTTTTTATAAATATCTAATCATTTGCTTTTGAATTATCATTTCACGTTCATAAACATTATTTTAGGTTTTATATTACAAATAATTTACAGATCAATTTTTTCCTAAATGTAGGAAAATTAGCCAAATAAACTTTTCCATAAATACATATTACAGTGATAATTTTCATCATCATCATCCTCATTATTATTATTATTATTATTATTATTATTATTATTATTATTATTAGCTAAGCTAAAATCCTGGTTGGAAAAATAGGATGATATAAGCATAAGGCCTAAAACAGGGAAATTATCCCAATGAAGAAAGGAAATAAGGACACAAAGTTCATGAGAAGAAACAATTATTAAATATAAAACCTCTTAAGGTCGGTAACAACGGTAAAACAAATCTGTCATAAATAATCTATGAACAGACTCATGTCAGCCTGTTTAACATAAAATCATTTGCTTCATAATATCTCCTTCAAACATTAGGAAATCTGGAACAAAAATAAGTCTTTTTTTTAACAAAATAAGACAAGTTTTTAAAACAAAAAACAACAATGAAAATAAGAGAAAAGAAGAAAATTCTCTAGTGTAGTGAATATAAAATTAAGCGATGGTATTCAAGTCATTTCTAAATGTGCAAAAGATGACCCTCCATTCATGAAATCCTAAAACGTTATTTGATAAACTTCCCTTCCCTGATTATGGAATGTCCTGTAAGGATCAAACGAAGGGTTTGTGTAAGCTCAGCAAAATCTAACAAAAATATTCCACTATTATTATCTAACGGCAAATCATACACAAATACTCTAGAAACTGGTTGTATGTCCCTCTTGATATGTTTAAAAAAAAAAAAATTAACCATCACGCAAAAAAAAAAAACTTTCATGAAACGACATTGCAAATCTAATGAAAACTGTTCTGATGCTGTTGTGGGCATCACCTGCCTCTAGGTGTTCCTGCACTGACACAATATCTCCGTGACGTAACACCAAATTACTGCAATTAAAATGTCAACTGAAATCACCCGGAAGATAATTGTCTGACGTATGGCTCAAAATACGTTTTCTTGTCTATTATTTATGAAGAGACGAACACTCTTCTCTCTCTCTCTCTCTCTCTCTCTCTCTCTCTCTCTCTCTCTCTCTCTCTCTCTGTATCGTTCTCCAAAATCTATTTATTATTCTTCCTATGTTTCTCCTTTCTTAAAAGTTCCTTATCCCCAAATACGTTACCCTGTTCCAAATAACTGCCGTCTCATGGTCTTAGCCGGCCACTAATCCCCAAACCCCAATCCCACCCCCCCTCCCCACCCTATACCAGACCCCCATCTCATCGGTTCCTTCTTCTCCTCCTTCAGCCATCTCCCGGTTCCTCCCCCATCTCATAGAGGCGGAGTCCAGGGAGGTTAAAATCATCAAGGCAACACTGAATACTATGATTAACTTGATTATCGCACCCGCCATTATAATCATGATAACTGGAGCTTCTCCTGGACCTTCTTAATCATTGGGATTATCATCATAATTATGATGACTAGCGCTTGTTTAAGATAATGAAGCGAAGTTTCTCTTTCAATACCTTTGCTCTCTCTCTCTCTCTCTCTCTCTCTCTCTCTCTCTCTCTCTCTCTCTCTCTAATATATAGGTCCTATATATACTGTATATATATATATACATACATACATACATACATACATATATATATAGATATATATATATATATATATATATATATGTATATATATACAGTTTTAAAATCAAAAGACAAACACAAAATTAAATATAACAACAAGACTGGTAATGAACGCCAGAATGCATGTATGTATGCAGGTATATATATATATATATATATATATATAAATATATATATATATATAAATATATATATATATATATATAGAGAGAGAGAGAGAGAGAGAGAGAGAGAGAGAGAGAGATAAATGTGTGCTTAATGTTAAAAAAAATTGGAATAATTATAAGACGAAATCCAAGTCCATTTCTATTGATATTTTGATTATAGAATTAAAATAACATCGCCTATAACTAGCCCTATTACAAACAACCCCCTAAATAGAAGTTGTGGCAGGTGACACTAAACTTAATATATCTTTCAAATTAAGCTATTTTCTTAGTTTCCTCTCATTTTCACGAAACACCTTTCACAGAGAGAGAGAGAGAGAGAGAGAGAGAGAGAGAGAGAGAGAGAGAGAGAGAGACAGATTGAAAAATCGACAATATGCTGAGTTTACTTTCCAAAAAAGTTAAGTGAGTCAACATATCGAAGCTTATCTTCTTGTGATGGTACTGCGCACACACGTTTCACCTAGAGTTATTCTTTTATAAACACCTTACGGCGATCCATAGCAATCATATAAATATTTCAAGTGTAGAAATTAACAGAGGCTTACTGGAATTACAAGGAAACCTGATCTGTCTTCGCCTGACTTGGGGATCGAATACATATTATCATTATTATTATTATTATTATTATTATTATTATTATTATTATTATTAATACGTGCTAAGCTACAACCCTAGCTGGAAAAGCAAGATGCAATAAGCCTGAGGGCTCCAACATGGAAAATAGCCCAGTGAGGAAAGGAATTAAGGAAACTACTAGAAAAATAATCAACAATCAAAACAAAATACCTTAAGAACGGTAACAACATTACAATGAATCTTTCGCATTCAAACTATATAAACTTTAAAAAAAAAACAAGAGGAAGAGAAATAAGATAGAATAGGGTTGTGGTGACCGATGTGGTAACGTCCCTGACTGGTGAACGCCAGATTGGGGTTCGAGTCCCGCTCAAACTTGTTAGTTTATTTGGTCGCTGCAATCTCCCCATCGTTGTGAGCTAGGGATGGAGGGTTTGAGGGAGCCTATATATTGTATCTACTGAGTCATCAGAGGCCAGTGCCTGACCCTCCTTGGACCTAGCTTGGGTGGAGAGGGGGCTTGGACGTTGATCATATATATATATATATATATATATATATATATATGTATATATATGGTCAGTCTCTAGGGCATTGTCCTGCTTGATAGAGCATTGTCACTGTCCCTTGCCATTCAAAAGCGAGTGTATCCTGAAACAAGGAAACTCTATTGCTTGTGAGCCTATAGCTGTATCATTGGCTCACGAGAAACAGAGCGAAAATCGCTAAAAAAGAAGAGACCAACAAAGACCTAATGAGCAAGCCTGACACTGAAATAACGTCCCATTTCATAGCATAAACCACCTCTCTTGAATCGACTGACAGCGTGGGTGTCCGCGCGTCCGATCCCTATCATTAAGCCTGCGACCGGAGTTGACCTGAGCGCACCTTTAATTAATGATTCTGACACTGGCATTACCTGTTTATCCGGGAGGTGTTACTGCCATGACAAGCATACATTTCTTTCCGACGGAAGGGAAATGTATTTCTGCTATACGTCTGAAAATTAAATGTCCCTGTGATGAGTACAACAGTTAATTTTGAGGATCCTTTCAAACGATGACATTTACGTTTTCATTTGAAAATATGAAAAATAGCTCGATATATGTTTTATTTAATGGATAAACCCTTTATTTTGAGTAATGGGAACATGCGCATGTCTATGTTATTCCTTCGCTTAGCTTTAAAAATAAAATTGGCTATAACACAAACACAGTATATATATATATATATATATATACATATATGTGTGTGTGTGTGTGTTCAGTATACATATATATATATATATATATATATATATACATATATATATTATATATACATATATATAATATATATATACATATATATAATATATATATACATATATATAATATATATATATATATACATATATATATATTATATATACATATATATATATTATATATACATATATATATATATATATATATGTGTATGTATATATATATATATATATATATATATTTCCTGCGCACCACACACAAAAATAAAAATAAAATCACAGACATTAAAGATAAAAAATTAACAAAGAAAAAAAAAGGTGATTGGAAATCACCCATGGAGGGAAGAACGCAAATGACATGTCTGTGATCCAGAGGTGGCGAGAATCATTAGAGTAATGAGCAGATTCACGTGAACTCTGGTCTCGACCTGTCAAACCATTGTCTTTGGATCAACAACAGCCACCAGCCGGGCCAACACTCTACCATGGCAATACCAACCACCAAACGAGGCACTATTTATTATCGTCTACTTTTAGATCAGGTTCTTATTAGTTTTTAATTCATCTAGGGTAATCTGGTTTTACAAATAGTGAATAATTGATATATATATATATATATACATTCTGTAGGGGTACCAGCATCTACGGCTTCAGAAGGCTGTGCTCTTCTGGTGCCAACCACCTCACCCCCTCTATGGTTCTATAGGAATAAGAGCTGTACTATATGGGACACACGTACACGCATACACACGATTACATACATACACACACACTCGCACACACACACACACACATATATATATATATATATATATATACAGTGGCGTAAATACATACATAGGCTATATACATATATCATCATCATCATCATCATCATCTCCTCTTACGCCTTTTGACGCAAAGGGAGTCAGTTAGATTTAGCCAGTCGTCTCTATCTTGAGCTTTTAATTCAATACTTCTCCATTCATCATCTGCATATATATGGCAGAGAGAGAGAGAGAGAGAGAGAGAGAGAGAGAGAGAGAGAGAGAGAGGAGTATTTCGCTTGACGTACAACCAGACCACAGAGACCACGGAAACTTTTTGCGGTCGCTCTTGATGGATTAGGACAAAAGGTGCTGGTCGTAAACAAAAACACGTGCTTTGTTTGAATCTCTCTCTCTCTCTCTCTCTCTCTCTCTCTCTCTCTCTCTCTCTCAAAACTTGTAAGGATCATGCACAATATCGTCTTTAGGTTATAACCGAGAAAGGTGAAGTAACCTAAATAATAATAATAATAATAATAATAATAATAATAATAATAATAATAATAATAATAATAATAATAATAATAATAATATTATCATTAACTTCAAGAAAATATCATAACGTGTGAAAAATCCTATATATAGAAAATTACACTTTATTGCATATTCAAAGTCAGGAGATTGTGCACATTTACCGAAGTGCTTCTTTAAACGAAGCTTCAGCTGTGGAATCCCTTTGGAAAAAATGTGGAAACTCCAGACTTCATATATATAACGATATATATTTGGATTTTCAATACAATTATCATTATAATTATTCATATATCATATTTATTATCCTTATCATCATCAGGCCTGCCCTACAGGACTAGAATATAATACCGCTGGTAGTAGGCTGGCCAAAGCACCAGCCACCCGTTGAGATACTACCGCTAGAAAGTCATAGGGTACTTTGACTGGCCAGGCAGTAGCCTACTACATTGGATCCTTCTCTCTGGTTACAGCTTAATTTCCTTTTGCCTACTCATATACCGAATAGTCTGGCCTATTCTTTACATATTCTCCTCTGTCCTACCTGACAAAACTGAGATTACCATATAATTCTTCCTCGCTCAAGGGGTTAACTACTGTAAAGTAATTGTTAAGTGGCTACATTCCTCTTGGTAAGGGTACAAGAGACTGTAACAGTCGGGAGAAGGTTGTGACTCAAAGACAGGATGAAAGCAACTGAGGGAGTTTATAATAGAACACTATCCTTTATATACAAAAGCTCAATGCAACAGGAAATTTCATGTTCAAAACTGACACCGTTAACGGTGAGAAAAACAGGCATGTTTATTCAGGTTCTTTTTAGTGTGAGGGAAGAGCGAAGATACAAGCATAATATTTACACAAAATGAGCTATGTCCGATCGTGTGACACGGTTGGTACATGGCTCCCCCCCCCCTAAAAATGACATACTGTACATGTTAAATAGGGTGCCCTGATCTAGAAAGACGAACTGTAGGCGGGTCATCTGGCAGGAGATAAGCAGGTTTTAGACGATCAATTTAGACCCAGTCCTCTTTGCCACGAATGTTTAGTAGGAATGCTTTCGGACTGCATCAGATCACAAGGAAAGGGCTCGTGTCAGGGGACCTTAGCGGTGGCTTGCTAGTGTTCTTGCGCAAGAAGACGTGTGTTGCAGAGTGCAAGTCTGTTGGCATGCGATGCTTCGCTGGGGGCTTGCAAGTCTGGTGGCATGGAGTAAATTTTCTCACGACGTGACGTATGCGCTGGAGATCGTAGGAGGAGGTTGTAGAAGGAAAAAATTCAGCAGGGACAACCAACGGGTCGCCACACACCATTCCAGCTGCTGAGACGTCGAGGGCGTCTTTAGGAGTGGTCCTTAGTCAAAGGAGGACCCAGGGAAGCTCAGTAAACCAGTTGGAATCTTGCAGCGGGACATCAAAGCTGCTTTGAGGGTGCGATGAAAACGTTCAACCATTCCATTGGCAGCGGGGTTGTAGGCCGTTGTCTGCTGTAGGGAGATGCCCAGGAGATTCGCTAATGATGTCCACAATTGAGAGGTGAAAGTGGTACCCCTGTCAGAAGTAATATGCTCAGGGATACCAAATCTTGCAATCCATCCTGAGAGTAAGGCAGATGTACATGAGGCAGACGCTGCAGTTTCCATGGGAATGGCTTCAGGCCAACGAGTGGAGCAGTCGATGACGGTAAACATGTAACGATGTCCTTGTGATGTGGGTGGGGGGCCTACAACGTCGACGTGAATGTGTGCGCAACGACGCTGAGGTTGAGGAAAGGTGCCCACTCCTGAATCCATATGTTGATGTACTTTGGAAGTTTGGCAAGAAGTACAGGCGCGGACCCAATCCTTAGCATCCTTAGAAATGCCGTGGCAAATGAATATCGTCTTCAGCAGCTGTGCAGTAGAACGGCACGAGGGATGAGAAAGGCCGTGATTGAAATCAAACACCTGCCGGCGCATGGGAGCAGGAATCCAAGGTCGCGATCTACCAGTACTGACGTCACAGAGGGTGGAGGTGTTGGAGTCTTCAAGGGGGAAGTCTTCCCAATGGAGGGACGTGCAGGATGTCCTACATGCTTGATACTCTGGATCCTGTCGTTGGGCTTCAGCCAGGACGTTGTAATCCAATCCCAGTTGAACGGCAGCCAACGTGTTTCTTGACAGGGCATCGGCAACGGGATTCATTTTCCCAGGGACATATTGAAGGATGCAATTGTATTCAGAGAGAGAGATGTCGGCGTTGACAGGTGGACTAGGTGTCAGACTGTCGAGTGAAGGCGTGCACCAGAGGCATGTGGTCTGTGCAAATGATGAAGGGCGTACCTTCTAAGAAATGGCGAAAGTGATGGACAGCCAAGTGCACCGCCACCAATTCGCAGTCAAAGGTAGAATAACCCGATTCTGCTTTGGATAGTTTTCTGCTGAAGAAGGCCAATGGGCCGGGCGAGCCGTTGACCACCTACTCGAGTACTGCACATAGAGCGACGTCGCTGGCATCGGTGGAGAGAAGGAGAGGGGCATGTGGGATAGGAAAAGTGAGAGCCACAGAGGTTGATAGGACCTTCTTTGCATTGCAGAAGGCCACTTCTTGAAGTGGACCCCACTTCAGGTCCTTTGGCTTGCCCTTGAGGGAGGCATAGAGGGGAGCAAGAGTGGCGGCAATGGCTGGCAGAAAACGGTGATAATAGTTGATCATGCCCAAGAAGTCCTGCAGAGCTTTGATGGTCGAGGGCGCGGGGAAGTCCTGAACGGCTGCTACCTTCTCAGGGAGGGGATGGACTCCTTCAGGAGTGATGCGGTGCCCTAAGATCGAAACTTTGTTCGCGCCAAAGGTAGACTTGTCGTACCGGACTACAAGACCATTTTGTTGCAGGCAGTTGAGCACGATGCGCAGGTGACGGAGGTGTTCCTCTTTTGAGGAGAAGAACACAAGTATGTCGTCCACATAACATACACAGAAGGGGAGGTCCCCTAAGATGCCATCCATGAGACATTGAAATATGGCCCCAGCATTACGAAGGCAAAACCAGGAGTAATTAAAGGTGTATGTACCAAATGGAGTGGTGATGGCAGTCTTGGGGATGTTTTATGGGTTCATAGGCACCTGATAATACCCCTTCAGTAGGTCGAGCGTAGAGAAAACCTTCGCTTTGTGCAGGTAGGTCACGTCGGTAATGTTTGGTAGGGGGTAGTGATCCAGTTCTGTGTTCATGTTCAGGCGCCTGTAATCCCCACACGGACGGAGGGAGCCGTCTTTCTTCAGAAGCCGTGGGTGTTAGGCGAAGTTCTGGGCGTAGGCATCCGTCGGTGCGCTGCTGTGGAGAGCGAGGTTGGAGGGGGCGGGTTGAAGAGGTGTCGACAAGTACGAGTCTGCGTTGACCAATCATCGGTGGGTGACATCGACTAGAAGGTGGAAATGAGAGAGGAAATTCGCACCGAGGATTGGCAATGTGACGTCAGCAACGAGAAACTTCCAATTAAATTTACCGTTTCCGAACGATAATGTGAGGTTCTCGTAACCGTAGGTGGGTATCGCAGATTCGTTGGCAGCTACCAAGCGGACGTTGGCAGACGTAGACAGACTACGTCGGGTCCTGAAGAGTTCCCTCGGCAAAAGAGAACGACAAGCACCCGTGTCTACCAAAAATCGCACGCCCGTTCCTGCATCATGTATAAAGAAAAGATTAGAAACACGGGAAGCCACCGCCACGAGCTATGGCATACTTACACGATTTTTGGCCAATGACAATCCTTGGCACATTTCTTCGCGGTTGCCCCGAATCTGAAGTGGTAATAGCAAAACTGCGGCGGATGGGAAGTAGTAAGTGGCTGTAGAAGTCGTTGGTTGGGGCGCGAGCAAGTGGTGGGTGGTGGTTGGCTTTGTCGCCGCTTCGGCACGTCACAGGGTAGGCTTGTATGTCCTACGGCATTACCGTCAGCTTCGGTTGACGTTGAATAGGCGTCCTCTTCGTCAGGGGTGGAGGCGTTGATGTAGGTCTTGAAGTGGCTGTCCATAAGGGCGTTGGCTTTGGTAATCAAGTCCTTTATGGGTAAACTATCGACATCGGGTATGGCAGCGCGTATAGGTCCGGGTAAACGGCGTATCCAAAGGGCATGAAGTAGGTTCACCTCACCAGGAGAGCCGTCTGCGGAAGTTTGCAGACGAGCGATACTGGTCATTTCCCTGAGGGCGAGCGAAGCCCTTTGGTCCCCCAACAGTTGTTGAGAGAGCTAAAAAAGTTTTGCTATACCGGCTGCTGGTGATGGCAAGTACTGCTGCAGAAGGTATGTTTTGAGGGCATCATGCGCTATTGGGGTGTCTCCTTGTTCACAAAGCCAGTCGGATATGTCCTCGGGTATCGCTGCGAGAACATAATCTGCTTTGGTGGCTGAGCGAGTCACGCCCTTGATGCAAAACTGGACTTCTGTGCGCTGAAACCAAGGAAACGCCTCTCCGCTGGCGAATGACGAGAGTTTCAATGGGGGAGCCGCAGCATTAACATCAGTAGAGTCCACCATAGTACCAATGACAGAGGGGCGAGGGGGGTGGAAGGCGGGAGGAGCGAGTCGACTTCCGGGGTCACCAATGTGAAGGCCAAAAGAAGGTTGTGACTCAAAGACAGGATAAAAGCTGAGTTTATTATAGAACACTATTCTTTATATACAAAAGCTCAATGCAACAGGAAATTTCATGTTCAAAACCGACACCGTTAACAGTGAGAAAAACAGGCATGTTTATTCATTTATATATGGAAGATTTTCCTTAATGTTGTTACTATTCTTAAAACATTCTATTTTAATTTTTAATTACTTCTCTTGTAGTTTTTTTTTTTTCTGACTGGGATGTTTTCCCTGTTGGAGCCCTCGGGCTTATAGTATCCTGCTTTTCCAACTAGGTTGTAGCTTAACAAGTAATAATAATAATAATAATAATAATAATAACAATAATAATAATAATACTGATAATAATAATAAAGATGAAAATAATAGAAATAGCTAACTTAGTAATATCAAAAAAGTAATATTAAAATATTAAACTACAGATGATAGCGATGGGATAGAATATTAGTATCAAAGACAATAACAATATATCTATCTATCTGTCTATCTATATTTATATTTTATATATATATATATATATATATATATATATATATATATATATATATATATATATATATATATAAATATATACAGTAGGCCTATATGATTTAGGAGCTGTAGGACGCTGGTCACGCGGTAGACCTCACCCTCAACCTGGGTAGGCGACATATGGCGGTAGACCTCACACTATAGTAGCACCCAGTATATATATACTTATTTAAAAATCTTTCATTACAAGGGCAAAAGGAGTCAAGAAGCTTCCGAATAAGAGGTAATGAAAACAACAACAACAACAACAACAATAATAATAATAAAAATAATAATAATAATAATTATAACAATAATAATAACACTAACAATAATAATAATAATAAAAATAATAATAATAATAATAATACCAGGATAATTTATACATAAGTAAACATCAACAACAATAGTAATAACTTCAAAATCAATACCAACAATAATGGTAATATTTATAACGACACTCAATCTGAGAGTCTCCTGCTCTAGTATACTTTGCACAGGTATTATATAACTCTTCAAGTTATTATTATTATTATTATTATTATTATTATTATTACTATTATTATTATTATTATTATTATTATTATTATTATTACTAAAATTGAATCAGAGCACCAACCAAACTGAAATAAATTGCTGAAAAAAAATACCAAAATCTCACAATTGTTCATAAAATCTCGAAGACAGTACCAGATCAAGAAGCCTCGATACCAATGAGGCTTAAACCTCCTTACTCGATACAATCTGCCAGGTACCTTTATGGCCTGTAACTGATGGAATTATACTTCTTAACTCTAAGTAAATAGCATCTTAGCCAAGGTCTCTGGGGAGAAATGTGGAGATGAAAAAGTCATTAATCATCTCTCCTGTCAAAACATCAATCCAAAAGGATTTCCGGATCACTCCCATTCACTAATCTTTTCATCGGAGCTCAGAAGTCTTCATTTTGAGATTGTTTCAATTTACTTTGTATAAAGAATAAGAGGAAATTATATAAAGATCTGTTCAACTCGGGAATTTTGGTCGACATTACCATCAATATATTTTTTTTAAGGCCCAAAGCTTATCAATAAACCAAAAGTTTAATAGTTTATAGCCTTATCCAACATACTATTGAATTATCATTGTCGTTGCAATTACTTTTATTTCTATTGCAACTGGGATTATCATTAACACCAACAAGGCATTAAAGTTATGATAATTGAAATATCCACATAATAAGCTTATAGGTTTAACAATCCTTTCTCAGCATTGAACTTATAACAAACATCAAAATACCCAGAAACATTGACATGTTTATAACAACAATGTTAAAAATCCACAACAATTAGACCGACAACAATAAGGAGATACTATAAGCATATACAAGTACAATGTCCGTAGTAGAGACATATACGATAACAGTTTTGAAAAGGATACTAATCACCCATTCATAAGAAGGCAAAGGCCCATATACCATAAAAGAAAGGACAACAACAAGGGCTTAACCTTTCGTTCGGACTCCAAAGGTATAGGCCATCATAATCTGATTTACACAAACACTATCTGTTATCAATTGGAGGTTTGTTAATGTTGACCGTTGGGCTATAAAGAACATTACTGATGAAAAAAACAATATTTTATATATATATATATATATATATATATATATATATATATATATATATATATATATATATGTATATATATATATATATATATATAGATATATATATATATATATATGAAAATTAACACAATATCGTGTTTAAATAGAAATAAATTTCTAGCTTATACTGGGATCGAGCCCTAGCCCTTCAAATGAGGACCAGGTCGCTACCACCCATTCCACCAGAGGCACTGGTGGTATGGTTGGTAGCGCCCTGGCCTTTCATTTGAAGGGGCTAGGGTTCTATCCCAGTATGAGATATATATATATATATATATATATATATATCATTTCGGTTGAAGCACCTCTTTAATGCAAGTTTCATTGAAGATAATGGCTTCCCGAGTGGCGTTAATTTTATAAAAACATCTTTTCTATTGGTTTAATCTTCTCAACAGCATTGCAATTTGCCAGTAACTTTGCTATTCTTATTCCTTGAGAATAAATAAACATTCATGGGTAAATTAATAAATTCTTTACTTCAAAAGAGTACGTAATAATCATAATAATAATAATAATAATAATAATAATAATAATAATAATAATAATAACAATAGACTTTTAGACTTTAGACTTTATTTATTCTTACATATAAACTACATATAAGAAGCCAATAAAGAAACGAAGTCCTGCTATGGAAAACATATTTGACAGAGCTAATATTTTAAAATAAAATAAATAATACATTGACAATAAAATTATTCTATAATTCAATTAATAATAAATTATGTACAATAAGCCAGTATACTCTGTTTAAAGTAAATTACAAATAAACCTTACTTCAATATTAGTTTTTCAATAAAAGAAAAGGTTTACTCAAAGAAATAAAGAATCTGAAACATAAAACTTAAAGTAATAAAGAATCTGGAATATAAAACATCACTATCGTAAGTACAATCACCTAGTTAAATTTTTATATATAATAATAATAATAATAATAATAATAATAATAATAATAATAATAATAATAATAATAATAATAACATCATCATCATATAGTTTCGTTGTTCTCTACGTACAACAAAGTAGGTGTGAGTTGCTTAGCCGCTAAAAGAAATCAGACAGGAAACGAGAGTTTAAACCAATCAACGTCTCCTTTGTATCCAGAAGCCACAGGTCAGTAATTCCCTCAAACGCTTAAAGGATTCATTGACTTAATCCTTTTAAAACTTGAAGAGGCTCTGGACGACCGAATACCAAAAACAGATGATCCAGATAGCGACTCGGAATCCATTTCCCGGGGAAGCCCATAATCTTGAAAACCATACGGGATAATCCTTAAGAGACACGAGAGGGGGAACTCAGACGCTTGAAACAAGCTGCCGAGACATTTTTGTACACTTTCTGATTGAGATACTTCCGACAGCAGACCTCCAACGTTGACAGGGCGTCCAGGAGAGTGCCAGCGGGCTTTTTCTTTCAGCGTGAGATTCCAGATCCTTCTTGATGGCCATGCTGGAAGGCCTGGAACCGTAGGGGGATTTCAGGGAAAAGCCCTGATTAACGATAAGTGTTTGTTCAGATCCGACGGAGTAATCCATAGGTGAAGTGGTTAAAGTAGGCCATAAAACTCGACCTGTTCTGACCTTCCTTGTTAAAACACGAAACGACCGCCGAGGAAAGTATAGCTTTGCTGAAGCCCAACAGTATATCTCTCATTATATCAATGAAAAAAGAATATTGAAACCAAATACAATACATGGATAATAACATATATATATATATATATATATATATATATATATATATATATATATATATATATATATATATATATATATATATATATATATATATATATATATATATATAATATCGCTCTAAAGCCACTTTTACAAATAACCACAAGCTGTTATGGATAACAAGATAAGAAAACAATAGTAAAGCTTCATGTAATCTATCGAAGTAATCTAAAACCAAGAAGAAAAACAGTATTCAATTAACAACTAAGAATTAAGCATACGGACTTTCACCGTCTTTGTTATAACAAAAGGTATTTCGCCAACAAACACCACAACTACAGCTTCCTTTCTTGAGGGTCCAAAGGGGCAAAGCGAGATTACAGAAATTGAACAAACGAGAGGATTAAAAGGATTAGTTATGACAACAGATTTCCCGAGATAAATAATAATCCTATTTTAAAACACCACACACTGGGAGAAAGGCGGTTGGTTACTTGACATCACAACGCTCTCTCTCTCTCTCTCTCTCTCCTCTCTCTCTCTCTCTCTCCTCTCTCTCTCTCTCTCTCTCTCTCTCTCTCTCTCTCTCTCTCTCCTCATCATTAAATTTGCAAGGATTGCAGCGTGTGTATCATACTAACGTATACTATTGAAAACACGTTGGTAACTTAAATATTAAGATCTCTCTCTCTCTCTCTCTCTCTCTCTCTCTCTCTCTCTCTCTCTCTCTCTCTCTATCTATCTATCTATCTATCTATCTATATATATATATATATATATATATATATATATATATATATATATATATATATATATATATATATATATATATATATAATCATTAGATTTGCAAGAATTGCAACGTGTGCATCATACTAACGTATGCTATTGAAAACACGTTAGTAACTTGAATAATGATCTCTCTCTCTCTCTCTCTCTCTCTCTCTCTCTCATCATTAGATTCACAAGGATTGCAACGTGTGTATCATACTATCATATGCTACTGAAAACAAGCTGGTAACCTCAATAAGACCTTCTTAAAGACAATAAGTTTGCCGCATCAGTCATACTCAAATTCTCTCTCTCTCTCTCTCTCTCTCTCTCTCTCTCTCTCCTCTCTCTCTCTCTCTCTCTCTCTCTCTCTCATCATTAGATTCAAGTTAGTAATCTAGACAATAAGATTTTTTAAGGACAATTAGCTTACAACATCAGACATACTCAAATGCTCTCTCTCTCTCTCTCTCTCTCTCTCTCTCTTACAACTTTCGTAAGCCACCCCCGCATACAAGACCTTCACATAACTTTAATTATCACCACTACTTCCAGGCCGTCTTTTAATTGAGTTTCTGAAAGTACCGTTGGCTGGTTCGTACTGTCAAATCTTTCGGTTATATGAAGTAACGGACACCCACGATGGCAGTAATAATAATAATACTCATGGTATGTGGATTCTTTTCATATTAATCATAACGCTTATTTACTACGACTAGAACAAACAATTTGCAAAAGCATAGAGGGAAGGGGGTTCTGATTGGCAAAGGAGGTAGGGCGAAAGGTTGTGATTAGCCTTAAGGGAAGGGGGAAATGTTGTTATTGGCTTAAAGAGGGAAGGAGGAATGTAAAGCTAGGCTGACACTTGCACGATTCTGTGGCACGCATTGGCACGACTCGTGTCGTTCCAGTCCGCAAACTAGTCGTAAGCTGGCGTGAAGTGTGCGTGAACTCGTCGTGCCAGTTCGTGTCAAAATGGACACTGAAGCTAGGCTGACACTTGCACGACTTTTGGCCACGATTTTATCGTGGCAAGTCGTGCCATTTTGGGGTAAGAACTGGGAGGCTCCCGCAATGTTCACAACTAGTTCACGATGAGTTCAGGAATGCGTGCCTATCAGTGTTCACATTGACACGAACTGGCACGACGAGTTCACGCATAGTTTGCGCACAGTTTGCGCATAGTTCACGACCCGTTCGCGAAATTTTGTCGTGACCAAAATTTTGAAAATTTCAAAATTCTCGTCCCGAGATGGCACGCAGTCACGACGGGTTTACGCACACATCACGCTAGTTTACGACTAGTTTGCGCACTGGCACGACTCGAGTCGTGCCAATGCGTACCAGAGAATAGTGCAAGTGTCAGCCTAGCTTGATGAGCACGCAATTATAAACTATTCGTGAACTCGTCGTGAACTATTCGTGAACTTGTCGTGAACAGTGCGGGAGCCTCCCAGTTCATGCCTCCCAGGGAAGGAGGAATGTAAAGCTAGGCTGACACTTGCATGATTCTGTGGCAAGCATTGGCACGACTCGTGTCGTTCCAGTCCGCAAACTAGTCGTAAGCTGGCGTGAAGTGTGCGTGAACTCGTCGTGCCAGTTCGTGTCAAAATGGACACTGAAACTAGGCTAACACTTGCACGACTTTTGGCCACAATTTTGTCGTGGCAAGTCGTGCCATTTTGGGGTAAGAACTGGGAGGCTCCCGCAATGTTCACAACTAGTTCACGCATAGTTCACGATGAGTTCACAAATGCGTGCCTATCAGTGTTCACATTGACATGAACTGGCACGACGAGTTCACGCATAGTTTGCGCACAGTTTGCGCATAGTTCATGACCCGTTCGCGAAATTTTGTCGTGACCAAAATTTTGAACATTTCAAAATTCTCGTCCTGAGATGGCACGCAGTCACGACGGATTTACGCACACATCACGCTAGTTTACGACTAGTTTGCGCACTGGCACGACTCGAGTCGTGCCAATGCGTACCAGAGAATAGTGCAAGTGTCAGCCTAGCTTGATGAGCACGCAATCATGAACTATTCGTGAACTCGTCGTGAACTCATCGTGAACTATCCGTGAACTAGTCGTGAACAGTGCGGGAGCCTCCCAGTTCATGCCCCAAAATGTCACGACTTGCCACGACAAAATCGTGGCCAAAAGTCGTGCAAGTGTCAGCCTAGCTTTAGATTAACAACGAGGAAAGGGGTACAACTACAGTATTATTGGCTTAAGCCTTAAGGGAAGAAGTTAGGTTAAGATTGGCATAGGCGCAATAGGAGTTTTCATTGGCTTTAGAGAAGTTAAGTTTCGATCGTCATAAAGGGAAGGGGGGGGGGGGGGGTGTTGTGATTGGCATATAGGGAAAAGTAATTGTAATTGGTAAAGTAATGGGAAGTGTATAATTTTACATATGAAGAGAGGAGAGGATTGTTATTATAGAGGGAAGAGGAATGGTTTGTGATTGGCATTAATGGAAGAGGGAAAGGGTTGTGACTGGCCTAGAGGGAAGAGGGAAGCATGGAGATTGGCACAAGGAGACGAATGAATGATGGTGATTAATAATTTTCAATCAGTGCTATGAATTATGACGTGCTAATTTGTTAAACGATAGCAAAATGACAGTAGGGATGATGAAGTTATAATCTATATAATGTCTCTATCATAGCCTTCCAATCATCATTATTACGATACTTATTATCATCATCATTACCACGTCTCTAAACATTCATAAACCACGCCATCGTATTAAATCACAAATTATAATGTCCAAACAATACAGATACGGATGCAAATTATTCCTCTTTATAATTTTCATTTATCCTTCCTACTTCCATCCTTCTGTCCTTTCTTTCCACTGCCTTTCTTTTTCACTTTTGTCTATCTCGTTTCTTTTTCCAATGCTTCCTCCTCCGTCGTCTCCTGCCACAGGATGCTCATTTCCAGAACGGATAGAGCTCAAGGTAACTTCGTTCTTCCAGGACCTCCTGGGATTGATGCCACGGCTAATCTACCTTTAATAAAAGTTTCTTCCATACGTGGATCAACTACTCTGATAAGAGTTGAAGAATCTTTAGTTTGATGCGGTTCAGCTTTAAATAAATCATATAAATATCTGATAATCAAATACATACATACATACATACAGACAAGACAGACAATCTATATGTATGTATACATAATGTACGTATAATTTGACATAAATTCTGAACACTCTTGGTGTAACGAGTTGGTGGGAACTTCAGAATCTTTGGTTTGATGCGGTTCAGCTTTAAATAAATCATATATCTGATAATCAAATATATACATACATACATACAGACAATCTATATGTGTGTATATTCATATACGTATAATTTTACATAAATTCTTAACCCTCTTGGTGTAGAGGGCTGGAAGAAACTTCAGTCTTCTATCCAGTGCGGATTCGAATGCCAACTGGCCAGCAAAATGTCACTCAAGATTCCGAGCCTTTAGTGGAAAGTGTATCAGAATATAGGCATGATAACACACATACTACATACCCACTTT
>NC_090738.1:33743890-33753890 GCF_036898095.1 Palaemon carinicauda
AGAAAATAATAAAAGATAAAGAGTGTAATAAAAAATGAAACATGAAATGTTGAAGATATAATAGGGAGAAGAATTCAATAAAAAGGGGGTGGAAGATAGAGAAGAAACTAAAAATAAACGAAGAAAACATGTGTCAAAATAACATAAGAGATGTATCAAATTCGAAAATAAATAAAAACTTCTAGAAAGAGATTGGTTGAAAAACTGAATTCCTGAGTTAATAAGTCCCCCAAATATAAGATTTAGATACAGGATGATAAAAAAAAAAAAAAGGCAAACTTCTCACTGAAATGCGTGAAGCCATTTTTCAAGACGTTTTAGTGAAAGCCACAGCTGTAGAAATAACTTTCTCCATATGGTCAGCGAGAGAGAGAGAGAGAGAGAGAGAGAGAGAGAGAGAGAGAGAGAGAGAGAGAGAGAGAGAGAGAGAGAGATGGTTTGCGCTAACGAGAAAGAAAGAAAGAAGCGGTGGAGTTCCAAAGGTATCATACCAAATATCATGGCGTAATACCATATCCACAATAGGCCTAATTAGGCCCATCCATTTCAGATTTTCAACGGCTGTAGGCCTACGCCGATCCAAGAAATGAGGCGAAGGTCAAGGAAAGGGATACGAAGAACATAAACTGTATAAATTTTCTTGATCTACAGTAACTACAGAAGCAGTTTTTGTTTGGACGTTGACTCTTTAAAGAAATGTTTTTGGGATATGAAGTTTTTTTTCTTAAGTATGAAAATTGGAAATGGGAAAATCTCTCTCTCCCTCTCTCTCTCTCTCTCTCTCTCTCTCTCTCTCTCTCTCTCCTCTCTCTCTCTCTCTCTCTCTCTCTCTCTCCTTATGAGAATTATTAATAAATGTATCACGTATAAAATGATGAGACAAATATCAGTAACAAAACTGATTAGACTTTTTGAAGATGTTATGTATGCAACTTCTCTTCCTATTAAAATCTCAATCTATATTTTAACTGTTTAATGACTAACTTCCAAGTATGAAATGACCATTGTATAAACAAGAATCAAGAGTAGCAAATAAGTTTTTATTATGCGAATAACATCAGTGTAATCACCCCCATACAAATGGTAACCAATAAGGACAGCTGGTTAATGGGCTACATTTCTTCAACCTATTGTGACTTTACAGTGTCACGTTCTATCACAGCTCCTTGAAGATAAAGAGATAAAAATGGGGAGGAGAATATTGAGATAAAATGGATAAATATGGGAAGGAAGGTGGATAGAGATAAAATGGAGTAATATAAGGAGGAGGGAAATGAGATAAAAAGGTATAAAGCATCCTGGCTAATACAGTGGTAACGCGTTCGCCTAGCATTCGCAGGGAAGCAGATCGATCCCAACCATTGACCGTGAGTTTAAGCTGTTTACTGGGGGAGGCCACTGCTGTCTTTCGGCACCACCAGCTGACGTTCTGGTGAGTATCTATTCTGATGAAACTGGAACTGAATCCAGACACCTTTACCTTTAATATGGTAAAAGTAAAAAATAATTGAAAATAGAATTAAGTAAGTCCCAAAAATGACAAATACCAAATGTTCCTCTATTACTGAAACTTATCTATTAGTCGATGTGATTAGCTACACACGGACAACTGGAATGATGGGATGTGGATTCGGATCGCAGCCTATAACTTGAACTTATATTGCTAGTGTCAGAAATTACTTTAGCCAACTTCATTTTATATCGATCTCTCCTCCTCCTCCTCCTTCTATTATTCTTCTTCTTATTATTATTATTACTATCATCACTATCTAAGGATGATAAACAATAAACTTCTTCTTCTTCTTCTTTTTTATTATTATTATTATTATTATTATTATTATTATTATTATTATTATTATTATTATTATTATTATTATATAAGGATCTTCTTCTTCTTCTTCTTCTTCTTCTTCTTCTTATTATTATTATTATTATTATTATTATTATTATTATTATTATTATTATTATTAACAAAAGATGATTAACACCAAACAATCGAAAAACAGAAAAAAAAGGCCTTTCAGCAACTCAATCGTAGACAATCTTAAGTACTTTTGCGGATTTCCAGAAAACCTCTAATTTAGCTTTTGGCTTAAGAGTTAACTTGGGATATACTGTAATCTAAGAAATTATAGTTTCACAAACGTATTCAAGAATTCTATCAATGAATTACTGAGCAGATGCATAAATTATTAACTTATACACAAGTGCACAGACTGCGCTTAGAACTACGATTGTTGAGTCCTTATTCAGTCATTTAAAAATCTACAGCACAGTAAATAATCCAAGAATTTAAAGGTTTAAATGGCGCTCGTGAATGGCAGGGACAAGGGACAGTGACACTGCCCTATCGAGTAGGACACTGCCCTAGAGACTGACCACATATGCATATGACCAATGGTCAAGCACCCTCTCCACTCAGCAGATACAAGGATGGTGAGATTACAGCGACCAAAGAAACTAACAAGTTTACGCTGGACATGAACCCCAGTCTGGCGTTCCCCAGTCAGGGACGTTACGACATCAGTTACCACAACCCGTAAGCTTTTATTAAACCTAAAGAGGACCTGTACAATAAATATTTTCGTAATTCTTCCCCCCGGCAGACATTGTAAATTTGAAAGATACATTACAATTACTTAGATATTTGTGTTTGTCTATTGTATAGCTTTTATTAAATGTAATTAAAGAAATTTCTAAAAGCTTTCGCTTCCTGTATACTTTGAGATGACTTACTTTGATGTCATAAATTTTCATTCCCGTGTTTATTGTTCATAAACAGGACGTAAATATCTACCGGTATTACTTCGTTCATTTAATCCAGAGGTAAACATCAGGCCTGTTATTCCCCATAACAATTTACAACCCCTTCAGGCCACGCTGGAGTAAGACCAGTACTGGAATAGGACAGGATTAATCTAACCCCGCCCCCTACCTATTTGACAAACGATGATACCACACCCAGATATTAATCTTCATCATCATCATCATCTCCTCCTACGCCTATTGACGCAAGGGCCTCTGTTAAATTTCACCAGTCGTCTCTATCTTGAGCTTTTAATTCAATACTTCTCCATTCATCTCCGACTTCGTGCTTCATAGTCTTCACCCATGTAGGCCTGGGTCTTCCAACTCTTCTAGTGCCATGTGGAGCCCAGCTAAATGTTTGGTGAACTAATCTCTCTTGGAGAGTGCGAAGAGTATGACCAAACCATCTCCATCTACTCTTCATTATGATCTTATCCACATTATGGAACTCGAGTAATCTCTCTTATAGTTTCATTTCTAATCATGGCCTGCCATTAATCTTCACCAATATAAAATCTTACGGACGAATTTAACCGGAGACTTATCAACTGTCAGATTTCGTTTTCACAGATACTCGATACGATAACAAATCTAAACAAGTTAAGAAACCCTAGAATTGGATAAAGAAAATCTACACCGTATGAGATTTGAACTTGGGTTATTTTGGGAGGTGTTTTATGCTAATTTCTTCACAAGGTTTTCCAAATCTGGAACGATTCGGCTTCCAAAATCTCACAAGTCTTCCAATAAAATTAAATTGGATAAAAAAGTCCTGGACGGAAAATTGTTACATCAAGTACATTTTAACCCAATTCCCCAATTTTCCCTGTTGGAGCCCCCTGGGCTTATAACATTCTGCTTTTCCAATTAGGGTTGTAGATTGGCAAGTAACAATAACAATAATAATAATAATAATAATAATAATAATAATGTCTCCTTTCAAAAAAACATATCGCGAAATATAAATTAACTTCTCTCTCTCTCTCTCTCTCTCTCTCTCTCTCTCTCTCTCTCTCTCTCTCTCTCTCTCTCTCTCAATAAGAGTAACGCTTTGATGAACATTGCATCTTTAACCAGTTCACCTTACAAGTCACACTCCTTCGCTACGAGTCATCGGCAACACCCAAGCACTCAATTTCAGTAGTCTTGATTTCAGTGGTCTTGATTTCAGTAGTCTTGACTTCAGTAGCCTTAATTTTCAGTAGTCTTGATTTTCAGTAGTCTTGAATTTCAGTAGTCTTGATTTTCAGTGGTCTTGATTTCAGTAGTCTTGATTTTCAGTAGTCTTGATTTCAGTAGTCTTGATTACAGTAGTCTTGATTTTCAGTGGTCTTGATTTCAGTAGTCTTGACTTCAGTAGTCTTGATTTTCAGTAGTCTTGATTTTCAGTGGTCTTGATTTCAGTAGTCTTGACTTCAGTAGTCTTGATTTTCAGTAGTCTTGATTTTCAGTAGTCTTGATTTTCAGTGGTCTTGATTTCAGTAGTCTTGACTTCAGTAGTCTTGATTTTCAGTAGTCTTGATTTCAGTAGTCTTGATTACAGTAGTCTTGATTTTCAGTGGTCTTGATTTCAGTAGTCTTGACTTCAGTAGTCTTGATTTTCAGTAGTCTTGATTTTCAGTAGTCTTGATTTTCAGTGGTCTTGATTTCAGTAAAATTCATTTCAGTGGTCTCCGGGAAGTGACTTTCATTATTCTGAAATTGCCCCTCTTAGACTAAGCCCATAATTCACTGATATAAACAATCGGAACTAAGGAAATCAAAATAAGATAATTAATTATTATTGTTTCAATAATAATAGCAAATATAAAATTTAATGGTGAATACAATATTGAGTGTCTTACATCTTTAACAAAAGAAGCGTTAAATATTTTGATTGTCGCTTGTATAAAATTATTCATAGAAAGGAATAACCTTGGATATAAGCTATAGGCTACTAACACTACTAGAAAGGAAGTGATGGTAGGGGTTAATGACCTAAAAATAGGGAAATATCTATGGCAAATTAAAAAATGTCATTTAAAAAACCTCTTAAGTTAAAAACCAACTGTATAAATCATATATAATACAGTACAATAAACTTAAAAGCCTTATTACATAAAATGTTTAAAACTAACATATTTAAGTTCTAACATGCTGTACATGTTTAAATATACGATAACGTTACATTAAATACTATCTACAAAATGCTTACTGAATGATGAGCGTTTTCTAAGGGCTCATTCTAAATACCATTTTGGAAGAGAAAAACCTGAGATTATTCAGTTCTTGCTTCTTTTTGCTAGAATGATATTATTCTAGTTTTTAAGAACAGCAGCACCGAGTCATTGGTCCTAAGTTTTGCTTGTCTTTTTGTTCTCTATTCAAGAATTATCTTATAAATCGAATCAATAATAATAATAATAATAATAATAATAATAATAATAATAATAATAATAATAATAATGATAGATAATAATAAAAATAATAAGAATAATATCGTGACAATATCATGTTAAAAATATACTGGATAACGAATAAAAATTCATGAATAATCACTAGAAATTCATGAAAAAGAAAAGAGAAGATAACATTGCACCATACTTTGAAATACAAGTCATTTCATCTATAAAAAAAAAAAAAATCACAGCTAACAAGTATTTCTACTGGTGTCCTTGAAATTAGAGTGAATTAAATCTTGTTAGATGATATAATAATAATAATAATAATAATAATAATAATAATAATAATAATAATAATAATAATAATAATCTTTATTTCAACAAAAGCCATAACACAGTTACAATAGGGGTACAAGTGATTTTACAATTATGAAATCAGTAAAAGAAAAAAAAAAGGAGAGATATGCAATAATACCAGTGATGCAGTGTATACATACATCAATTGGCAGGTTGACCATAGAGTTCCAAGGTCTGGGTATCAAAATCACAATGACATTAACGCTTAATGATGATGATAATATGCATATCAGCAAATAAAAAGAGAGAAAAAAGAATGGAGATAACAATGATAATTATGTTGGAACAAAAAATTGCTTGGATAATGATAGTACTCCGATAAAATTATGAAATTGTCCACTAAGACTTCAATTGGCCACTAAGACTTCTCAATGATAAAATTATGAAATTGGCCACTAAGACTTCTCAATCTAAGATTGATTCATCAAGAAAACACTGTCTTAGCTATGCGTTGCTAAGACCAAATTCTAAATTTAGATCTTGGTTAAGACCACTGGATATCAGCTGTGGTCAATTATTCAAAATTTTAGATAGGTAAATAAATAATCAATATAAAATTAAACCGAATAACTAAAGTGTT
Source organism: Palaemon carinicauda (assembly GCF_036898095.1). Taxonomy (NCBI): domain Eukaryota; kingdom Metazoa; phylum Arthropoda; class Malacostraca; order Decapoda; family Palaemonidae; genus Palaemon; species Palaemon carinicauda. The sequence continues at coordinate 33,750,017 of NC_090738.1, forward strand.
GAAATTAATTCGATTATATCCAGTGAAACATCTGAGGTATTAAAATCATTACCTTGATGACTTTTTTTTTTAATTTATTATTTTTTTTAATTACTGCATTATATTTGTGACGAGTTCGTCGAACCCGTTTCTTAAATATGTTTATTAACTTGAACTTACAATAAAAAGCATCCGAGTGTCTAAAAACATAAAATGGCAGCATTACTCTCGGACTATCAAGATAAAAGCTTAATCATAAACATGGTCTGTTTAAAAACTGGCGTTCCTTCATGGTTAATAATATAATAATAATAATAATAATAATAATAATAATAATAATAATAATAAACTGGAGTTCCTTCATGGCTGAAAAAAAAAACCTAGATTTAGTATATTATCTCAGCAGCCATGCTGCCAGAGAGAGAGAGAGAGAGAGAGAGAGAGAGAGAGAGAGAGAGAGAGAGAGAGAGAGAGAGAGAGAGAGAGAGAGAGAGAGAGAGAGTACAAAATACAGAAATTATTACTGGCAATTCTGTCTATACAGTTTTGCCAGGGAGAGAGAGAGAGAGAGAGAGAGAGAGAGAGAGAGAGAGAGAGAGAGAGAGAGAGAGAGAGAGAGAGAGAGAGAGAGAGAGAGAGTACAAAATACAGAAATTATTACTGGCAATTCTGTCTATACAGTTTTATTTTAATTATCATCAAGTATGCACATGCGCAGCTAAGTATACAAACATGTTCATTATACACGTGCTTTTCAAGTTATCTTTAACGAGAGAGAGAGAGAGAGAGAGAGAGAGAGAGAGAGAGAGAGAGAGAGAGAGAGAGAGAGAGAGAGAGAGAGAGCGTAATGGAATAGGGCCTACGTTACATAATGAGAAGAGAGGAAGGAGGAATATGTAACGCAATTCTAAAGAGTATGGGGACAGGCAAATAATAACATTGCGGGCGAAATTGGAGGCTGTGACCAAGGGTTCTGACCCTAGATCTTGCTCCGACCACACTGCTCAGCCCGCACAGCATCTGGGTCGGTTCTTGATACCGATGTTATTTATCAATTCGGGGACAACCCAACGGAAACCACCCCCCCCCCCCCACAGGCGATGGTACTTCATGTGAGAAGATCAGAGTTATTGGCTGCGAGGTAAGAGGTAAGATGGGAAAAATAAAGAAGGGATTAACAGAATCATACCTCACGAAAGGAGAGAGAGAGAGAGAGAGAGAGAGAGAGAGAGAGAGAGAGAGAGAGAGAGAGAGAGAGAGAGAATCCAAACAGTTTGTACACTCCTTTGTTAAACTGCCATACAGTCATCATGCATCTTGAAGGTCAACATGAATGGCAGAGTCAAGGCCAGTGCGCTGTCGCAGAGTTCAGGAAATGGACCATATATGATCAGTAAATAAGGCCTCTCCACCCGAGCTAGGACCCAGGGAGGCCACGGCAATGGCTGCTGATGACAAAGCAGGCAGAGCTATCACCTCCTCCCCAAAAGCCCCATCCTTGGTTTACGAGGACAGTAAGGTAGTGGACACTAATGGAAACTATCGTCTCGTGAGAGCAGCTTCAACTCTGTGCCCATGGAAGACGAATATCCAGTTTCCAAGGTCTATTGACTTTGGCTAGCATAAACGAGGTAAAATTAAAGATTTTATTCGCTACAGGGTTATTTTAATACCGACCTCTTATAAATAATATAAAATTTTATTTTAATTGTTCATTACTTCTCTTTTAGTTTATTCAATTCCTCGTTGCCTTTCCCTACTGGGATATTTTTCCCTGTTGGAGCCCTTGGGTTCATTACTTCGCTTGTAGTTTACTCATTTCCTTGTTTCGATTCCTCACTGGGCTATTTTCCCCTGTTGGAGCCTTTGGACTTAGAGCATCTTGCTTTTCCCACTAGGGTTGTGGCTTGTCTAGTAATAATAATAATAATAATAATAATAATAATAATAATAATAATAATAATAATAATAATAAATGAACCTACGGTATCAGATGAAAAATTAAAGGCAAATGATAAAATAATGAAAAAGTAACTAATTATGTAAACAATAAAACACGTCAAGCAATTTAGGGAATATATTTGGGGCACTGGTTTCAGCATCAATTATAAGAAAAAAATCGTTGGTTTCACTGAATTAGAATAATTTGTTAAGTGTGGATAAATGCATTTCTTATTTACAAGGCGTAACAGCAAACTTAAGATAAGACTGTGACAACCTTAACAATATTGGATTATATTTATACGCATTTACAATTCTTCTTCACCCAATTGGTTACTGCACTGTAATTGTTTAGCCGACACTTTCCTTTTGGTAACGGTAGAAGAGACTTTTTAGCTATGGTAAGCTGCTCTTCCAAAATCAAACCATTGTTCTATAGTCTTGGGTAGTGCCATAACCTTTGTACCATGGTCATCCACTGTCTTACTAAAGGGTACACTCGGGCACACTTTTCTATCTTATTTCTCTTCCTCTTGTTTTGTTAACGTTTTTATAGTTTATATAAGAGAGATTTATTTTAATATTGTTAATCTTCTTAAAATATCTTACTTTTAATCTTTTTCTTTCTTCACTGGGCTATTTTCCCCGTTGGAGCTCCTAGGCCTATAGCATCTCGCTTTTCCAACTAGGATTGTAGCCTACAAAGTAATAATAAAAATAGAACGTTATTAAATAAAGATTTAATACTCTAGTATTAATAATGACACCTCACACTTCCCTGAGTCATATGGATGATTTAGCAAGATTTAATGCTTGGTAGAAAAAGATCCACAGAGGAATTACAGCTAAGGTTGGATAGGTAAAACAACGGACAAAGAAAGAAATATGATTCTATAGCGCTACTCGCTTAGAGCGTATAGATTCAAGCATACAGAATTTTCTGCTGTAACCCAAAACAAAAAATTTCAAGGCATAATCGAAATTAATCTATTGGCAAAAGAAAAAAAAAGAAAAAAGAAAAAAAATATCTATCAATATCTTCAGTCAATCAGATCATACTACAGTTATTAACAAAAGCGTAAACCTACCAGAAGTAAAATTCTGCGCTATATTTAATGTCGCTCGTTAGTTATTTGATTACAGAATCAATAAGACGACCAATTGATAATTTCTATCGAGCAGGACAATACCCTAGAGACTGACCATGTATACATATGATCAGTGCCCAAGCACCCTCTCCACCCAAGCTAGGAGTAAATAGGGCCAGGCAATGGATGCTGATGACTCAGCAGATAGACCTATAGGCTACCCCAAACGCCCCATCCTTATCTCACAAGGATGGTGAGGTTGCAACGACTATAGGAACTAACCAGTTTCAGCGGGACTCGAACCCCAGTCTAGCGTCACCAGTCAGGGATGTTACCACATCGGCCACCACATAATAGCAACTCTCAAATACAGATATACTGTTGATTTATTTTCTTAGAGCAAAAATTTTCCCTTGCGAATCGCAAAATAAAAATGCGCTCTTGCACCTCACGCTTATCAAGTCAATTCTAGACTACGATAGAGGCCAGGATATCTTTAGAAAGAATATACAACGTAACCAAGCACGCTGACCACACTCGGACACGCAATGCACATGATAAATGCTGAGTACAAAATGCAAAAATATTTACGTCAATTCTGTCCATACAGGTTTATTTTAATTATCACCAAGTATGCACATGCGCAGCTGAGTATAAAAACATGTTCATCACACACGTACTATTCAAGTTATCTTTACCGAGAGAGAGAGAGAGAGAGAGAGAGAGAGAGAGAGAGAGAGAGAGAGAGAGAGAGAGAGAGAGAGATACAAGGAATAAAATTAACTACAGCATATCTATTGCTTCAACTCCCAATGAAAGGTGTGTGTGTGTGTGTGTGTGTGTGTGTGTGTGCGCCAATAAAATTT
>NC_090738.1:33756390-33773890 GCF_036898095.1 Palaemon carinicauda
CAACCTTACGAGGAAAGTAGCCACTGAACAATTACAGTGCAGTAGTTAACCCCTTGAGAAAAGATGAATTGTTTGGCAATCTCGTGTTGTCAAGTGTATGAGGACAAAGGTGAATATATAAAGACTAGGCCACACTATTCGGTATATATGTAAGCAAAGGTAAAATGAACCATAACCAGAGAGAGGGATCCAATGTAATACTGTCTGGCCAGTCAAAGGACCCCATAACTCTCTAGCAGCAGTATCTCAACGGGTGGCTGATGCCCTGGCCAACACACTAGTTAATCTAGCCTTTGGAAAATTTGTGTGTGTGTGTGAATGTCATCAAGGCCTGTATAACTCATTTATAATTACCGGTATTTTAAAGCATCAAACCATAAATGATTTTTTTTTCTTTCCATCAGTAAATAGAACAAGACTAATGTCGATATATACTGTATATATATATATATATATATATATATATATATATATATATATATATATATATATATATATATATATATATATATATATATATATATAAATATAATATATGCATATATATACGTATATAAACTGTATATATATATATATATATATATATATATATATATATATATATATATATATATATATATATATATATATATATATATATATATTGTAATATTATTGCTTTATTTTTCTAAATTTAAGTTTTTATAGATGTATAAGGTTTAATATATTGTAGACTTATTGTTTACTTTTTTTTTTGATAGTTTGTCTTTTCACTGGTGGTTATGTTAGTGTTTATAATGGACTAACGGCTGTTTTATATTTTCAAGTGGTGTGGGTTACGTGGCTGCGCTCCTGCGTGAACGGAGTTTTGGAGGGGCTTTTTTTGAGGATGGTTCCTTAGTGTGTTTCTGAGCCTCCAACATTGAAGGGCACGACATTTGCTACTGGATTATATTTACTCCTCGCCATTGCAGAGCTACAGTGTGAAGCTATTTAGCTTTCTTTGGATATCCATTCTCTTCAGCGAGGATCCAGTTCATCTAACATTTTGTGCACTGCCCTTGGTTCAGTAAAAGCCAAGGGGACCTCTCTGTCCCAAGGTAATAATATTTATACCTGTTAAAGTATCGTGATCACGACCGTTGATAGACAGCTGACGTCATTAGTGGAGCTTGTGAAAGCCTTTGAATCACACCAGCCATCGTCAATTTGATAGGGATATTTAGTTTGTATTTGTTAGGATGTTCTCACTTTCCGTTGGCCTTCTCCTTTCTGGACCCTCTCTCCATTTAGTATGCATGTGTTGATGACCTTTCTGTAATCGTGTAATTGTTTTCTTTTACAGGGAGTTAAGATTGAGTGTGTATAATTTATTATTGTATTATTGTGGTTCAGGTGTTATTTCTGTCTTGTTATTATGTATTAAAATTAAGGAAATTTTTGTGGTATTTTCTTCGTCCCCTTGAGTTGACTTTGCACTCGTATTGATATTTGGTTACTATTCCACCTTTAGTGGACTTAGTACTGTATGATGGTGAATACTATTTGATAAGTGTAGTGTTTTGAGTGGTGGTCAAAACCAGCCATCACAAGTGGCGACCGTGACAGGATTGTTCGTTCCTGAGTATTCACCTGTTTGTGCAAAGTTAATTCTTGGGGTAATTTTTTTTTTTTCAGGCAGTGTATTTTCACCTCCTCGGTGTTGTTTTATGTAAATTTAGTGTTTTGTGTGAATAAGTGATCATGGCTGTTAACGTATTCGAACTCCTTAGAGGAGAGGGGTGGCAAGAGAGGTTGGCAGAGTTAAATAGGGAAGACTTGGAAATTGTTGCAGAGCATTTTGAATTGGAATATGATGTGTCCATTAGAAAGGGTGTATTGCTATTGCAAATTTATGATTATGTTAAGACTGTAAAGACAAGTGGGGAACAAGAGGTGAAACCTGATAATGTAGTGTCAGTAGAAATTTTGGATAGGCAAATTGCCCTGAGACAAATGGAATTTGAAATGGAAAAGTTTAAGGCAGGGGAAAGAGAAAAGGAGAGGCAGCATGAGATTGCTATGAGAAACCCAGTTTCTTTTTCCCCCGCCCATTCCCCAAATAGGTTAGTAACTCCTGCTATTAATTTATCGCAGGCTCTCAAATTTGTACCTAAATTTGAAGAAAATAATGTAGCAGAATTTTTTGTATCGTTTGAGAGGATTGCTGCAAGGTTGGAGTGGCCCCAAGAGTATTGGACCACTCTTATACAAAGTAAATTGGTTGGAAGAGCTCAGAGGGTATATGTAACGCTGGAGGAGGATCTATCAGCAGATTATGAGAGTGTGAAGGCTATTGTCTTGAAGGCCTATGAGTTAGTCCCTGAAGCTTATAGGCAACGCTTCCGAGACTTAGAAAAATGTAGGGAACAAACTTTTGTTGAATTTGCCAGGGCGAAGGAACAGTATGCTAGCGATTGGTTTAAGTCCAAGGAGGTGGGAGATTTTGAGAAATTGAAGGAGTTAATGTTGGTGGAGGAGTTTAAGAGGTGTGTCCCGGATAAGCTGAAGGTCCACCTCGAAGAGTTAAAACTCGAGACTGTTCAGGAGGTAGCCATCGCTAGTGACGAATATTGCTTGTCTCATAAGAGTGAGTTAGGGGGAGTAACGACAAAGGTGAATTCTGGTTGGGTTAAGACGGGTAGGAATAATAATGCTAATCCTAATAATAATGCTAAGATGTTCAGTAGAAATAATCAGGGAAGTAATAATAATCAGGGTAATGCTAATAATAATTTTTCTCCTAACAGAGGCAATAGGCCAAATATATACAATCCAGAGAAATTGAAAACATTGACGTGCTTCTTTTGCAATAAGAAGGGGCACGTAAAGAGTATGTGTTATGCGTTTAGAAAATCTCAAAATGCTAATGTTAGGCCAGTGATGGGTGTGGAAGAGAGAGAGAGAGAACCTACCCCAACAACATCCGCTGATCAATGACTACCTGGTTGTTTTGACAGATATTTGTCTTTCGGTAGTGTCTCCTTCGCCAATTCTTCCGAGAAAAGACGAGTGCGTATTTTGCGTGATACCGGGGCAGCTCAGTCTTTGATTCTAAGGGAGGCATTACCTTGTAATTTTGTACCCAAAAGTGGGGAATTTGTGTTATTGGCTGGTTTTCCTGATTCTGTAAAGTCATATGCTATTGAAAATTTTAATTTAATCTGCCCTTCCTTTGCAGGGAATTTGAAATTGGCCATAGTTGATAAATTCCCGGTTAAGGAGGTTGATGTTGTGTTAGGGAATGATGTGGCTATGAAGAATAATAATTGTCCGATATTGATAAACCCTAATAGTGAAGTAGCAGCAGTTACTCGTTCTAGTGCTAGGATTGTTGACGCTGCAGAGTCAACAATTGATGTAGATTTAAGTAGTTTAGATCGTAGTGATAGCCTAGCTGTAGATCTTGGAATGTTAACGGACAAGTTAAATTGGACTACTGAAGAGCTAATCAAAGCCCAGAAAAAGGAGTTTCGGGAACTCTCTATCGAGTCAGGTGAGGTGTCTGATATGACTGGTCCCAAATTTAAGATATTTAATAATATTTTATATAGGTTGAGTAGGCCTATTGGGGTGGATAATGTTGATTATGAAATTGTGAAACAGATAATGGTTCCTTTTGGTTACAGGAAGGAGTTAATGTCATTGGCGCACGAAAGTGGTCTGGCCGGCCATTTTGGAATTCATAAAACTTCTTGCAAATTGTTAGGGAATTATTATTGGCCGAAGTTGAAGGCAGATGTAAAGAAGTTTGTCAATAGTTGTGATGTGTGCCAGAGGGTCGGTAAACCCAATCAGCGGATTCCAAAATCGCCTCTATGTCCTATTCCTGTAGTTTCCGAACCTTTTAAGGAAGTCATTATTGATGTGGTTGGACCATTACCGAAGACGCGTAGTGGTAATGAATATATTTTGACAATCATGGATAGGATGTCTCGATATCCCGAGGCAATACCACTACGTACAATAAAAAGTGTTAAAATTGTAGATGTACCAATTGACTTTTTTACCAGGTTTGGGATGCCTAAGATTATTCAATCGGATTGTGGTTCTAATTTTGTTAGCAGGTATTTCAAAGATAAAATGGCAGAGTTAAATATAAAACATGTGACCTCTTCTCCATATCATCCGGAAAGCCAGGGAGCTCTGGAGAGATTTCATCAGACCCTGAAATCCATGGTAAAGAAATATTGTTTGATTAATGGTTCTGAATGGGATAAGGAATTACCTTATTTGTTGTTCGCTTTTCGTTCTGTCCCAAGTCAGTCTTTAGGTTTTTCGCCTTTCAGCCTTGTGTTTGGCCATTGTGTTCGAGGTCCTCTTGATGTGGTTCGTGAGTCTTGGGAGGGAGACGTCCCTGAGGTTAATTTATTGGATTATGTGTCTAATCTAGGCGATAAATTAACCAAGGCTTGGAAATTTGCGGGTGAAAACTTATTATGTAGCCAAAAAAGAATGAAGTTTTTCTTTGATAGAAGGTCCAAGGCACGCGACTTTGCGGTAGGCGATAAAGTATTGGTTTTGTTACCCTTCCCAGGGAATCCATTGAAAGCTTCTTTTTCAGGTCCTTGGAAAATTTTGAAAAAAGTAAGTGAAGTTAACTATTTAGTGGAGACACCTCAAAGAAGAAAACCTTTTCAACTGTGTCATGTAAATATGTTGAAAGCTTATATGGAACGGGAAAAAGTCATTCCTGTGGCAACTATTGGGAACACGGTAGATTCTGAGAACAATAACCATTTTTCTTTTTCAGAGGGGGAGGGTATTGATGATAATTGTTTTAATGGGTGTGAATGGCGGTCGGATAATAGAAAGTCTTTGGAAAAATTTTCGGGAGTAATTTCACATTTAGGTAAGGAAGAACAAAGGTCTTTGAAAAATTTAGTATCTAATTATAAAGAATTATTTTCGGATGTACCGGGTAGGACTTCGGTCCTTGAACATGATGTAGAGGTAGGTAGCGCCACTCCTGTGAAACAATCTCCTTACAGGTTGAATCCCTTCAAAAATGAGGTTGTAGCAAAGGAAGTGGATTATATGCTAAAACATGACCTAATTGAACCTAGTCAAAGTCCTTGGTCATCACCTGTTGTATTGGTCAAGAAATCCGACGGTGATTTCAGGTTATGTTTTGATTACCGTAAGTTGAATGAGTTATCTAAATCTGATTGTTATCCATTACCTCGAATTGAGGATTGTATTGATCGAATGGGGAAGGCCAAATACATTAGCAAATTCGATTTGTTGAAAGGTTATTGGCAAGTTCCTCTTTCAAAGCGGGCAAGGGCCCAGTCTGCTTTTGTAACACCACAGGGATTGTTTCAATGTAAAGTTATGCCGTTTGGTATGAAGAACGCGGCTGCCACCTTTCAGAGGTTAATGAATACTTTAGTCCATGGTTTAGAAGGATGTGTTGTGTATATTGATGATATTGTTATTTATAGCGATGATTGGGAAACCCATTTAAAACGTATTAGGGCACTATTTGAGGTGTTGAAAAAGGCAAATTTGGTAATTAATTTAAAGAAAAGCGATTTCGCAAAGGCGAAGGTGGTATATTTGGGTCATGAGGTTGGTAATGGTAAAGTTGCTCCTAAGCAGGCCAATATCGAAAGTATTGAAAATATGGTAGTCCCTAAATGTAGGAGGGATGTCCGAAGATTCCTTGGTTTGAGTGGGTACTACCGAAGGTTTGTTAGGAATTTTTCGGATATAGCCGATCCGTTAACAAATCTCTTGAGAAAGAACGTAGCATTTGTCTGGACGAATGAAACGCAAAGGGCTTTTGATAATTTAAAAAGAGTTTTAATTAATTTCCCTGTCTTGAGAGCTCCTGATTTTGACCTTCCTTTTTCTCTTGCCACGGATGCAAGTGACGTTGGTGTAGGAGCGGTGTTGTTGCAGAATGACGAGCAGGGAGTTTCTCATCCAGTCGCATTCTTTTCAAAAAAATTGTCCTCCGCCCAACGTAGGTATTCCACTGTGGAGAAAGAGACTCTTGCTTTAGTATTTGCTATTAACCATTTTCAGGTTTATCTCTCCTCCTCAGATACACCTATTAAGGTCTTGACAGACCATAATCCCCTGACCTTCATCAGCAGATACAAAAATAAAAATCAACGATTGATGAGGTGGAGTCTCATGCTGCAAGAGTGGAATTTAGAATTTTCCCACATCCCAGGAAAAGATAATATTGTTGCCGATTTTCTCTCTCGCAGCGTTGAATATTAGTTGATTGACAGGGGGCTTTGCAGTTATTAAAGGTAGTATCTGTATCGTTCTAATTGTGGTGTGTGTGCTGTTGAAGTGGGCACGTAGTGAGTAGAAGTAAATGTATATTTAAGATTTATTAATCATGGTTTGTTTACAGAAGGCTATAATGTTCTGGGTATATTATATGGGATCTTTAAGGTTAAAAGGTGAGGGTGATCACTGGTACTTTCCAATGATTGATTAATTAGATGGGTCATGGGCTCACGGGTCTGTAGCACAACAGCCGTTTTTTTAGGCGCTACAGGCTGGTGTATGAGTGGTACCCTAGACTGAGTTAAGGTTAATCTACTAAGGTTTAGAGGTTTCAGGTACGATAAGGTTTATAATAAGCTAAGAAAAGAGATAGGCACTAATCTGGTATTCTGTATTTTCAGGCTAATAATTACGCTTCATCGATTTTGTTTGTTTGTTTGCACAGGGGAGTCTTGTGGTGGTCTTCTCTGTGTCGTTCGGTGTGTGTGTATGTATTGGACACTATGGTGATAAGTGTGATATATAACACTGAAATAGACAGTGGTTTTTGTGATCAACATTTATTGATAGTGAGTGAGGTGTATCCCTGAAAAGGAACAGTGTATTGTGTGTGGAAAAGGTTATAGCTTTTGGACTATATATACAGAATCCGGTTGTTAGTGCAATGACTCTTAATTAAGTTTATTAACGATATGAGTGATGTGAAATTTTTAGGTTGGGTACCTATTTATCAGATGGTGATGTTTTGGTTTTCTGGTTTTGGAAAGTTTACTTGTGATTAATTTAGGTTTAAGATTTTTTTTTTAGTATCGGTTATATATTGCTATCCTTGTGAGCTGCAAACCTTGGTACTTGCCCCCCTCTTTCCTTTTGTTTGTCATGTTTTTGCAATTTGTTTAATAATTATTTTTGAGTGTTGGTTTAATATTTAATATTTTTGAGTGTTGGTTTAATATTTCATAATGTGATAACCTGTATGTTGTAATTTAAATCACTTTAGAAAAAAAAAATTGGAAATTTTTTTTTTTTTGGTTGGGTGAGGAGGTGTAATATTATTGCTTTATTTTTCTAAATTTAAGCTTTTATAGATGTATAAGGTTTAATATATTGTAGACTTATTGTTTACTTTTTTTTTTGATAGTTTGTCTTTTCACTGGTGGTTATGTTAGTGTTTATAATGGACTAACGGCTGTTTTATATTTTCAAGTGGTGTGGGTTACGTGGCTGCGCTCCTGCGTGAACGGAGTTTTGGAGGGGCTTTTTTTGAGGATGGTTCCTTAGTGTGTTTCTGAGCCTCCAACATTGAAGGGCACGACATTTGCTACTGGATTATATTTACTCCTCGCCATTGCAGAGCTACAGTGTGAAGCTATTTAGCTTTCTTTGGATATCCATTCTCTTCAGCGAGGATCCAGTTCATCTTAACATTTTGTGCACTGCCCTTGGTTCAGTAAAAGCCAAGGGGACCTCTCTGTCCCAAGGTAATAATATTTATACCTGTTAAAGTATCGTGATCACGACCGTTGATAGACAGCTGACGTCATTAGTGGAGCTTGTGAAAGCCTTTGAATCACACCAGCCATCGTCAATTTGATAGGGATATTTAGTTTGTATTTGTTAGGATGTTCTCACTTTCCGTTGGCCTTCTCCTTTCTGGACCCTCTCTCCATTTAGTATGCATGTGTTGATGACCTTTCTGTAATCGTGTAATTGTTTTCTTTTACAGGGAGTTAAGATTGAGTGTGTATAATTTATTATTGTATTATTGTGGTTCAGGTGTTATTTCTGTCTTGTTATTATGTATTAAAATTAAGGAAATTTTTGTGGTATTTTCTTCGTCCCCTTGAGTTGACTTTGCACTCGTATTGATATTTGGTTACTATTCCACCTTTAGTGGACTTAGTACTGTATGATGGTGAATACTATTTGATAAGTGTAGTGTTTTGAGTGGTGGTCAAAACCAGCCATCACAATATATATATATATATATATATATATATATATATATATATATATATATATATATATATGTATATATGTACATATATATACAGTATATATATGTATATATATGCATATATATATTTATATATATATATGTATACATATATATACTGTACATATATATGTATATATATATATATATATATATATATATATATATATATATATATATATGTATATGTATATGTATATATATATATATATATATATATATATATATATATATATATATATATATATATATATATATATATATAGTGTGTGTGTGTGTAAGCCAATTACAGCTCAGAGAGCTACAAATGTAGAGGATATTCAAACAACTTGTCAGGAAGAGAAATGGGCACGGGCAGGACATATGATGAAAATGACAGAGAATAGATGGACACTAAGAATAACATAAAGGGTCCCTAGAGTTTGTTAAAGAAGCAGGGAAGGAAGAGAAGATGAGGGATTAACGAAATAAGAAAGTTTGCGGATACAGACTGGCATAGAAGTCGATAAACAGACACAAGTGAAAAGACATGTCTTAGGCTCTTGTTCTGCAGTGGACTAGTAACGGCTAACGCCGAAGGTATATATATATATATATATATATATATATATATATATATATATATATATATATATACATATATATATGTAAATGTATATATAAATGTATACATATAGACTTGTATAAATATATATATATATATATATATACATACAACGAAGACTCGGGGAACTAGACGACGAAAGAGAAGAGGTTTTGAAGAGATCGAATGCTTGAAGACCCGAGGAATGCAACAAGAGTTTACTACACTGAATAGTTGAACTACGAAAACACACACACACACACACACACACACACACACACACACACACACACACACACACACACACGTATATATATATATATATATATATATATATATATATATATATATATATATATATATATATATATATATATATATCCGTAGTGCAACTATTCAGCGTAATAAACTCTTGTTGCATTCCTCCGGTCTTCAAGCATTCGTTCTCTTCAAAACCTCTTCTCTTCCGTCGTCCAGTTCCCCAAGTCTTCTCCTCCTCTCCTTCGTTCCTTCCATTTTTCACTAGTTGCCGAGACCTTAGTCTTTCCTGCATCGTCAAAATCTTCTCACAAATAATTAACATTTAAAGAGAATCGCCCAATCAATAAAATCAATGTAAAACTACACCTCTTTTTTTTCTTTTTTTCTTTTTTTATCCCAAATGGTTCTAATCGAAGACGATAAAAACTTGAAGCCGACTTTGGAAAAGACAGACGAAGCACATTTTGGAAGAGAACTTAGAGATGAGACAAGGAAGGATTCACGCTGAAGCCTTTTTCGGAAATGAAGTAGATTCAATTTCATCCTTGGCTCCGAGAGTTTCTATCAGTTTCTAAAAGTTTGCAGTTATAGATATTTAAAAAAAAAAAAGACACTTAAAATCAATTAAATCAATGTAAAACTACGATTTCCTCATTTTTTTTACCCTCAATAAATCTAATTGAAGACTATAAAAACTTGAAGCCGATTCTGGAAAAGACAGACGAAAGACGAAGCATATTTTGGAAGAGAACTTGAGAGACGAAGCATGGAAGGATTTGAGCTGAAGCCTTTTTCGGATCGGAAGATTTCTTATTTGATTCCGTCCTTGGCTCCGAGAGTTTCTCTCATATTCTAAAGGTTTCCAGTTATAGATAATTAAAACAAGCAAAAGACAATCGTCAAATAGATAAAATCTATGTAAAACTCATTTTATATATATATATATATATATATATATATATATATATATATATATATATATATATATATATATATATATATATATATATTTAAACTCATATGTAAAACTACGACTGGTGAAATCTAACCGAGGCCCTTTGCGTCAATAGGAGTAGGAGGAGATGATGACGATGATGATGATGATAACAACTGCGCCATCTTTTGTTTTTTATAATCCTTATAGTTTTAATCGAAGACATACCCAATTTGAAACGCTGAAAGACAACTTGGAGCCCTGAAGCCTTTTTCGGATCGTGTTGGTCTTCAAGTTAACGAAATTAAAAATAGGGTTAGTTCAAGCAGATGGGTAGGTATCGCTGATAATGTATTTCAACATAAATGTTTATGTTAATTGTTTTGATGGTAAAACAATGGATCTTATCTCAAATTCATATACCGTGGCAGTTCCATGAGGTATGTTATATGTAATAATTTTAGGCACAGTAAGTGTCTTTGGCACGATGGGATGCGTGGTATTTCGACGTTTTAGAGGTGTTAGAAATCTTGTAGACGACAAATGACTTTTAAACAAGTCTGATATGCCTCCACACACAAAACAAGTCGAGTGGACTAAGGAAATGTCTAGTTTACTTGCTGAATTCAAACTATTATCAAAATATCTACGTGAAATGTCCCACAGTGATAATGAAAAGGGACACGATGGGGCCCACGAAACAAAGACAATTATTTCCAGAGGGACAGAAGAAATAAAAAAAGGGACACGATGGGGCCCACGAAACAATTGGTTCGGGAACAAGAGAGAAGAGACATGGAGCATGAATTACAGAAATTGGAGAAGGAAAAATATATTGGGCAAAATAAAATTAAGGACTTGTAGAGGGAAAAAATCGAACGTAAACTAAGGGACTTCGAACATGATAAAGTTATCTTGGGACAAGAAAATGTGATCATGGAAAAAGTCTGGGAGGATCAACAAATTATCATGCAAATTGACATTAACAAAAAAAAATATAGAAATTGAGGACATGGAGATGAAATATTGTGACATGAAAAAGAAAATTGACATGGAGAGGTTGAAAATCGAGGACATGAAGAAGGACAAAATTGTCATGGAAATTTAAATTGACAACAAGAGGTTGAACATTGAGGACATGACGAAGGACAAACTTGTCATGGGAAATGAAATTGACACGGATAATACAGATAAGAGGACATGGAGAGGAAGAAAATTGTCATGAAAGATGAAATTGACATGAAAAATATGAAAATAGAGGACATGGAGAGAAAGAAAAAGGACATGGAAAATGATATTGATACGAAGAGGTTCAAAATCTAGGACATGGAGAAGGACAAAATTGATATGGAAGATGAAATCGACATGAAAAATAATAAAATAGAGGACATGGAGAGGAAGAAAATTGTCATGGAAGATGAAATCGACATGAAAAATAATAAAATAGAGGACATGGAGAGGAAGAAAATTGTCATGAAAGATGAAATTGACATGAAAAATATAAAAATAGAAGACATGGAGAGAAAGAAAAAGGATACAGAAAATGAAATTGATAAGAAGAGGTTCAAAATCTAGGACATGGAGAAGGACAAAATTGATATGGAAGATGAAATCGACATGAAAAATAAGAAAATAGAGGACATGGAGAGGAAGAAAATAGAGGACATGAAGATGAAAATTGTCATGGAAGATGAAATTGACACGAAAAATATGAAAATAGAGGACATGGAGAAGATAAAAATTGTCATGGAAGATGAAATTGACACGAAAAATATGAAAATAGAGGACATGGAGAAGATGAAAATTGTCATGGAAGATGGAATTGACATGAAAAATATGAAAATAGAGAACATGGAGAGGAAGAAAAATGACATGAAAATTTAATTTGACATGAACAAGGTGAAAATAGAGGACATGGAGAGGATGAAAATTGTCATGGAAGATGAAACTGACATGAAAAATAAGAAAACAGAGGACATGGAGAGGATGAAAATTGTCATGGAAGATGAAATTGACATGAAAAATAAGAAAACAGAGGACATGGAGAGGATGAAAATTGTCACGGAAGATGAAATTGACATGATGAATAAGAAAACAGAGGACATGGAGAGGATGAAAATTGTCATGGAAGATGAAATTGACATGATAAATAAGAAAACAGAGGACATGGAGAGGATGAAAATTGTCATGGAAGATGAAATTGACATGAAAAATAAGAAAACAGAGGACATGGAGAGGATGAAAATTGTCATGGAAGATGAAATTGACATGAAAAATAAGAAAACAGAGGACATGGAGAGGATGAAAATTGTCATGGAAGATGAAATTGACATGATAAATAAGAAAACAGAGGACATGGAGAGGATGAAAATTGTCATGGAAGATGAAATTGACATGAAAAATAAGAAAACAGAGGACATGGAGAGGATGAAAATTGTCATGGAAGATGAAATTGACATGAAAAATAAGAAAACAGAGGACATGGAGAGGATGAAAATTGTCATGGAAGATGAAATTGACATGATAAATAAGAAAACAGAGGACATGGAGAGGATGAAAATTGTCATGGAAGATGAAATTGACATGATAAATAAGAAAACAGAGGACATGGAGAGGATGAAAATTGTCATGGAAGATGAAATTGACTTGAAAAATAGGAAAATAGAGGACATGGAGAGGATGAAAATTGTCATGGAAGATGAAATTGACATGAAAAATAAGAAAACAGAGGACATGGAAAGGATGAAAATTGTCATGGAAGATGAAATTGACATGAAAAATAAGAAAACAGAGGACATGGAGAGGATGAAAATTGTCATGGAAGATGAAATTGACATGAAAAAATAAGAAAACAGAGGACATGGAGAGGATGAAAATTGTCATGGAAGATGAAATTGACATGAAAAATATGAAAATAGAGGACATGGAGAGGATGAAAATTGTCATGGAAGATGAAACTGACCTGAAAAATAAGAAAACAGAGGACATGGAGAGGATGAAAATTGTCATGGAAGATAAAATTGACATGAAAAATATGAAAATAGAGGACATGAAGATGGAAAAAAAAATATGAAAAAAAAACCAACCGCTTGAAAGAGGGAAATTTTGACAGCATAGATAAAATTGAAGACGAAAAAAAAAAAAAAAAACATGGAAATCAGCAAATTAGATGGTGAAATTAGTATATGTAAATCAAACATCAAAGTATTAGAACAAGAAATTGACTACATTTTGAACAAGGTAAACATTTTAGAAGGGGAAGTTCACATTTTGTTGAATCTTTCAGAAAGATTCCCCAAAAACATCCGACCAGATATTAAGAAAATTATAGGAAGGATGTTAACCATGATAGGAGTTTATAAATTAGTCACACTCCCAGTAAAGATTACAGTGAAAAGGGGCATTCAGGTGTCAACGGAACAATAACGTTTAGTAACAATAGGGAAAAAGAAGAAGAATAGTGCTGCTTGAAACCAATGGAATCTCCGGCAAAGAACATAGAGAAAATAACAGTACTCGGGGGTGGGATGAGCCTTAACAATCATAAGCCTGCTTTGTGTGAAAAAGAGATTGAAAATGTGCGCCTGGAATAAAAAAATAAGAGGATGGATCGTGAAATTAGAGAACTGGAGGCTGCTCAATTGACTTGGGAACAAGAGAGAAGAAACATAGCGCAAAAAATCCAGGAATTGAAGATTGAACAATATATTTGGCAAGATAAAATCATGAACATGGAGGAGGAAAGAATCCGCAGGGAACATAACATACAAGATATGGAGAAGGAAAAAGTTATCCTGAAGCAATACTATGAGAGCGTGAAAGGAAAATGGTTACATGAAAAAGTCTTCATGCAAAATGAAATTGACCAGAAGAACGAAAAAATACAGGACATAGAGAGAGAACTATTTAGCATGCAAAATAAAATTGAACAGATGTATATAAAAACACAGGACATTGAAAATGACAAAATCTTCAAGCAAAATTAAACTGACCAGAAGAACAGAAAAATACGGGGCATGGAGAAAGAACAATATCAAATGCAGAATGAAATTAACGAGCATAATACACAAATACAGGACATGGAGAGAGAACTATTTATCATGCAAAATGAAATTGGCAATAAGAAAAGAAAAATACATGACATGGAGAGAGAACTATTTATCATGCAAAATGAAATTGGCAATAAGAAAAGAAAAATACATGACATGGAGAGAGAACTATTTATCATGCAAAATGAAATAGGCAGTAAGAACGGAAAAATACATGACATGGAGAGAGAACTATTTATCATGCAAAATGAAATAGGCAATAAGAACGGAAAAATACAGGACATGGAGAGAGAACTATTTATCATGCAAAATGAAATTGGCCACAAGAACAGAAAATACAGGCCATGGAGAGAGAACTATTTATAATGCAAAATGAAATTGACCAAAAGAACAGAAAAACACAGGACATGGAAACGGACAAAATCTTTATGCAAAAAGAAATTAACCAGAAGAATAGAGAAATACAGAGCATGGAAAGAAAACTATTTATCATCCAAAATGAAATTGACTAGAAGAATACAAAATTACAGGACATGGAGAGAGAACTATTTATCATGCAAAATGAAATTGAGCAGAATAGAAAAATACATGACATGGAGATAGAACAATTTAAAATGGAGAATGAAATCAACATGCAGAATACAAAAATACAGGACAGGAAGAATGAACAATTTAAAATGGAGAATGGAATTAACCAGAAGAATACAAAAATACAGGACATGGACATAGATAATTCATAAAAAGAATAGAGAAATAAAGGACATGGAGAAAAAAAAATTTAACTTGGAATATGAAATCAAGTTAATTGGGAAGGATAAATTGCAGTATATGAAGAGAGTCAAACATGAAATAAGACAAAATGTGATCGGCTTAAATATAAAAAAAAAAAAAAACATCAAACATTTAAAACTGGAAAAAAAATATTTGGCCAAGTTAAACAACTAAAATGGCCAAGTTAACATTCTGTTGACACGTGTTCCAGAGTTCCCATAAAACCAACAACCCAAATCCCTGGATATTTTAGGACGTATAGCAAACGTAATAGGGATCAAACAAGGAGTTAAATTTGCCCAAGAAATTGTCATGGAGGAGTCTAAAAAGAAATGGCAGTCTAAAGCAAAAAATCGAGTTGCCAAGTTTATAGAAAAGTTTACGTTTTTTAAGCAGAGAAAAACCACTAATCAGATTCGAGAATCGACAAAAAGAGATGGGGAAAATAAAAGCATATTCAATTGTACTTTAATGGAGGAGTAGGAGCAGTGGAACACAAGAAGAAAAGAGGAAAAGGATTCTACCGAAAGAGGAGGAGCAGTAGAGGATGGAAGCTACGAACAAAGGAAACGGCAGAGCAAGGATTTGGAGCAACTGGGAGTTGCTAAGGATAGAGACGAAAATATATTACAGACGGAGATCAAAAGAATATTTTGAAAAACAATTTCATACAGAAAATGAGAGAGAGAAGCTAAGCGAACCACCAACAGTAAAGGGGCCAGTGATGGAGATACAGAATGCAGGAATGAAGTGGACATCGGGTAACATGAAAAATGATTAAGCCATTGAGAGGCAGACACAATATGCCAAGTAGATTCCAGCATTCCAGATCTCAAGGGAATAATCTAAAAGATGAAGTCAGCAGAGGGAACAAGTCAAACTGGTTCTGGTCTGCAATGTTCCTTGATAAAGATTCACTTGTACTGTTTCTTTATCAGGTGGTCAAATATAGATCAAACAAGTCTGACTACTTCTAGTATGCTGTGTCCCTTGAAGCAGGATTCATGGTACTGGAACAGTGGAACAGGAAGATTGGAACCAAAGACGGCTTGATATTGGCAGCCCCCTGAATTACCAGCCACTGAGAGATAGACAGGATATGACAGGTGGAGTTCAATCTTCCAGATCTCAAGGGAATAATCTACAAGATGGACTCAGAAGAGGGAACAGGTCAAACTTGTGCTGATCTGCGATTTTTCTTCTACTTTGTTTGCATCTCTTCTCACCTCTATGTGGGGTCGAGGAAGAATTGCAGATCAGCACAAGTTTGACCTGTTCCCTCTTCTGAGTCCATCTTGTAGATTATTCCCTTGAGATCTGGAATGTTCTTTGGTAAAGATTCACTTGTACTGTTTCAAGTTTGGGACTACTGAACCATCGGTCTTAAAGCCCTGTCCAGACGATCGTGCATGCCCGACGGGCAAACAGTGATACCAGACCACAATAGTTAGTAAGAATGAAGGTTAATGACTAACACAGAGGAGGAGCAGGCAGTCGGATTATTAATTATTGCCAATATATGGAAGAACTAATTTAATGTTACTATTCATAAAATATTTTATTTTGATTGTTTAGTACTTATTTTATCTTATAGTTTATTTATTTCCTTGTTTCCTTTCCTCACTGGGCTCTTCTTCCCTGTTGGAGCCATTGGGCTTATAGCATCTTGCTTTTCCAAATAGGGCTATAGCTTACCAACTACTACTACTAATAATAATAATAATGACCTTGCAACCAATAATGTTGAATTATGGAGTAAAATTGGGAAAAGCTTTGATAACACATTATTGAATCTCCCAGCTCCCGATCGCAGGGTATTTGTATCTGCTAATGTACTTCACATATAATTGATTAGAAATAATTTCAAAATCATCATCAACTGCAACGCCTATTGACGCAAAGGGCCTCAGTTTTCGTCAGTCCTCTATATCTTGAGCTTTTAAATCAATACTTCTCTATTCATCATCTCCAACTTCACGCTTCAGTCCTCAGTCATGTAGGCCTGGGTCTTCCAATTCTTCTAGTGCCATGTGAAGCCCAGTTGATATTCTGGTGAACTAATCTTTCTTGGGAGTGCCAAGAGCATTACCTAACCATCTCCATCTCAATAATTTATTGTAATACATTGTAAAAAAAAATATCACATACTACACATTTATTGGCAAAGATGTAGAAACAAACAATACAGCATATATTGGAAAAATGAGCAGGATAAGAGGTAGACTAAAATAACCAAGTGAAAAATTCTTCATGAATTTGACAAACAAGGAATCTTGTCTCAATGTGTGACATGGGGAAGGAAGTCACTTGATGAAGGTCACCAATCTGTCAGAAACATGTCGTCTTATATATCTACTAAATTAGACTTACTAGCTGATGTAATAAAATTTCTTTGTTAAATGTAGAACGTATTTCAGAATTAGAGACTCAAACCAAAAAAAATATAGACGGGAAGGTACAATACAGTAATAAACTAGAAAATTGGAGCATCTAGTGGGGCACTCAGTAGAGAGCAGACCTTCCCTGCGGCAATTTATTTCTCGACCTTGACCTTGACCTTAGACCTTAACTTGTAATATAATTGGCGTGGATTTTCATACACTCAAATAAGAACCAAGTTTGAAGTCTCTGTGACAACGAAG
>NC_090738.1:33786390-33791390 GCF_036898095.1 Palaemon carinicauda
GCAGAAGAGACTGCCGAAGGCTTTTGGAAGTTTTTGAAGGGTTGGCGAAGGACACAGCTCAAATATTTCCACGGTTGGGCTAATTAATGGTTGTTATAGTGGGGTGAGAGGTAACATACAGTGAACATCGGTGGCTGACATCTGAGATGGGCGAGATAAGAGTGGGGGTGATCGTGGCCGAGAGTAAGCGACCAATGAGTGGCGGCTCTCGCTGATCTATGGTACGGTGGGCGGAGCGTCGCTAAGTCCCGCCTACCTGCCGTAGCTTAGGCCGCCCATGACACCTTCCCCAGTGTGAATCTCGCTGTCCATAAGGGAGGAACTGTTACAGTGCGCTGAGCTGCGCTCTCTCGTGCACTCCATCCGAAATCGAAGTGGTAGAGACGCCTCTCAAAGACTTCGCTGGCAAGACTTTGGGTATAAAGGCAGTGAGCGTCGGTGCGGGAGTACGAGAGAGAGAGAAAGACGATCAAGATGATAGTGTGTTGTTCTGGGTGTCAGAAGCCCATCACGGGCAAGTTCCTGGTGACGGTGCTCGATAGGACATGGCACGCCGAATGTGTCCGATGCTCCGACTGTGGGTGCTCTCTCACCGACAAGTGCTTCTCCAGGGAAGGCAAATTATTCTGCAAAAACGACTTCTTCAGGTAAGATGCGGAAAATAAGACCCAGTTTGTTTTAGTGTTCCCATTACCTTTTACAGGCAAAAATAATCCGATGTGAGATAATAAATCGAAATGAGAAAATACAGTAGGAAGGAGAAGGGTATGGTTTGAGAAAATAATAACCCCTTACCCATGTGTGACTCAGTGAATGAGATCCAGTAATAACACGATATTTGATCCATTAATAATCTCATATTAGGTCAACTATTATGGCATTCCCAGACAGCGTAGCTTTCAAGCCCTCGTGTAAACCCCCATCTTTTCCTGGGGGAAAAGTCGATTGCAACGTTAACTTCGACGGCTTGAATCTGCAATAAAAATCAAATTCCAGATCCATTACCTGGAACGGCTATTTCAAGGGATTGAAAAAAAGCGTGGTTTTATGATTTAAAATGTCGATCAACACTTTCAACAATGTTTGCCTGCTGTTCTAACATCACTTAGACACGCTTCTTTCCTCACTTTCTTTCTTTGTAATAAGAGAAACATTTAAAAATCGATCGTTGATTTAATATATCACAGATTCTAACGACAGTAAAATTTTCAGTTAACCTATCATTTTTTCACATTTCTAAGGATCCCATTAACTTTCCATTTTCGTAGTGATATTATTTCCTTAAAGACAGGCCCATAAAGATAATGAATGAATGGTCAATATTTCTCTGGCGTTACATCAAGCAGAATCTAACACTAACACCCTGGTGTACACCACGCTATCAATATCTAAAATTTTTGTATATTAGACACAGCACGTGGCACAAGAATAGAAGATGGCTTATTTGAGAAGAATGCCAACTAAGTTATGTAAGGCATGAAAGAATATAATAGCAGACAGAACATAAAAATAAAAACACTAAATGTAGGATATTTTTTATATCTCTATCGTGAAGCATTTTATCAGCCAGTAACAGATGTTTCAAACAGGCAAGTAGTATTGTCTAGTATTTGATAGCTCAACCATGATAAAAATGTCAGTTCTTAAAATAAATAATGTTCAGTGGAGTTGGGAAAGTAGTTCCGGTACAAGTGGCTATATGTACACACGCATATAACATAAATCATGTGTAATATATACTATATATATATATATATATATATATATATATATATATATATATATATATATATATATATATATATATATATATATATATATATGTATGTATGTGTGTGTGTAGATACATAATCTGAAAATGTTTATTTTTAAATATATTGGTGGCAGCAAAGTACTGAAACTATCTACTCAGGATTTTCGAAGCTAGAATTAAACGCCAAACTTAGTAAAATTACAACAACAACAATTGCGAACGAAAACACGGCCAGAACAAATCCCCCAATAGTATCAGCCTCCCCCGACAGACGAAGTAAAATACTGCCAGGATCGGTGCAACGACTCATTCCAAATACAGAGTGTGCACTTGCGTGACACGAACGCATTTGTCAAGGGACTCTACAAGTGCATAAAAGTTTTTAAGCGTCATTTTTCATTATCTACAACACGCTGTTTCGGTCATTTACCGATCTGCGTATTAATGGAGCATGCTCTAGTTGCTAAATTTTGTAATCATACGGTTGCATATTTTATTTCAAGAATGAAAAAGCAGACAGGGACGGTATCGCTAAGCGTCGGAGGCAGCATAGGTCGTAATATGCAAGTACATACGACTAAGTGCCAGGCGAATTTTACCAAACAGTTGCAACGCACAATATTAAATGCAACGAATATTAACGAATGCCGTAATTTTACCGCCATTGACGTTCCGCTAATCTCGATTGTTACATCGATGCGATAATATAGATAATAATTAACCTCTTAACACACGAGTATAATATTTTTGTTAGCACTTCAAAGTTTTCTTCGGATATTCATGTTTTTTTCCCACTTACGAACAATTCATTGGAATGTATTTTTGTGTATATGACCAGCCTTGCTCTTTTCGTTTTCTCATATACTAATTTATATAAAAAGCATGGCTAAAATTACCTGTTTTGCAATTTAATTTAGCATAAATAATCACTCCCTAGAAATGAGTTTCTTCCGATGAGGTAAACCATTTTTTTTTAGATTTGTATATATACATGTATATATATATAATTATGTATATATATATATATATATAATATATATATATATATATATATATATATAATATATATATATATCCGTTTGAAAGTCTGATCAACAAATATTTAAGAGAGCTTTACATATGAAGCAATAAATATAAAATAAAAATGATCCCGTCCATGTTCCCTTACGAGCAAGGGACAGACGTTTATCTACAACACTGCGTTATCTTTTTTTTTTTTTTCAGAAATGTCGTTACGCATCATTTTCCTGACTTCCTTTCGGAACCAGGTCTTCTTGTGTCGCCCGCGCTCAGAAAAAAAAGAAAAAAAACTTCCAGGCAATTTGGAACATTTGAGATAATGGCTATCAGCCATTATCATAATCGGGGGACAAGTGATTCGATGCTGCATAGCATCAGCAGTTATCCTATTAATTTGTATATAACCCTTAACGGCATTGAATCGAGGTATTCCGATTGCAATGCAAGGAGCTTGCATCAGACGCTTTAAACACGGAACGGAATGCACGTGGTGGAGTTAATGAAGAATAATTAACCACTAATAAACCTCAATCACGAAGCTCAACTAGTAGTTGCTTAGAATAAAAACGGCGATGACAAAAAGATATTGAAATAGTTTTCCGTAGTTTTTTTTTTTCTTGCGCGGAAAACTTGGAAGATAATGTTCTAATTTAAACAGATCGATGACACGACACACGCGATATGTGCGTCCGATGTACGCAGACAACCCCACTCTTTCTCTTTCTCTCTCGTTGTGGTGTTCCATAGCTGTCAGAAAATGGAAATGCTGTGGCATATATCATACACGAAATATATCTAATTATCCGACTCTTTACGCGTGTGATATTACAGCGCTATTATATAGCCATAGCAGCGGATACATATTAATATTTCAATTACAGAAAAATTGGGAGTCATTTTAATAAAATTAAGTTATGTAAATAAGAATACGAATTATGAAAAATTAGCTTGAGATGAATTATGGAATATGGAAAGGGAGTTGCGGATTAAATCTTGCTCTATGAAAAACTCAATGGACAGATGTGGCTGGAGAAGCGGTCGGGTCTTAGTGTTAATAATTATAGAGACCTGAAATGCTACCGTAATTGTCGGAACCCGGGTACTGTCAATTGCCAAAAAAGCATATTGTATTCTCTCTTTGTCTAAGCAATAATGAACTTGAATTTTAATATTATTAACCCTTTTTAAACCCCGTGATTTCGGTACCATCAATCTGAATTATCATCGGCATAGGCTTATCATTACTGTCATCACTCCCATCTTTGGAAGATGTAGTGATCGCTTGACGCTATACGATTCCACTTCTTTCCCACCGCCATTTCCTTCGGGGGGAGGGGGGAGAAAGAAAAAAAATATATAACAGAAAAACCCTATGATTTCTACCATAAACGCTATGACATGTTAGAATGCTCCATACAAAAATTTTACCTTAAGGGAAATTATGAAGACACGCTAGAAACAGTTATGATCTAATTACGCGTTTTGCCTTTTCTTATTTCTAGTATCCTAAAACAAGAGGAGACTTTTTAATTAATTACGACATAAGAGAATCATATGTATTTTCACTAGGATTAACAATTTCGTATATTAATTCCATCCCGGAAAAAGATGCCTTTTCCTAAGTTCATAAGCGCGGTAAACTCAAGCATTAGAACAAGTCACATTTTACACCTCTGAAATGTTAGAAACCCTGAATATGTATACGAGTGTGATTTTAACGGTTTTATAGAAATTACTGACTGGTTAAGTGCTGCTATATATTTGTAAATACACTTACAGGTTCAGGCTTATGAATACTGCAGATGGATATTTTGCATTAATAGGATATTTGCAGATGGATATTTTGCATTAATTGGATATTATCAATCTTCTTATAGTTTATCCTTTATATTTTTCGCAATGGGCTACTTTCCTTATGGGAGCCCTTGGGCTTTTGGAATTCTACAGTACTTTTCCGACTCCAGTTACAGCTTCTCTTGTAATAATCCTAATGGAGGTATTAATTTTAAGGTCTTAATAGGAAGAACCCATGGTGAGATATTGAAATGCATAGAGCATTGCTTAGCGAAGGAAACGCTGACATTAATGCGCGTAAGTCTTGCCGCCGACGTCAAGAAGACGAACAGATTTACCATAGGCAGGAATTTACGATGCGACACGCCAGTGATTTACGAAACTTTGCAAGTCTTGGCAATAGCTGTCCGTGGATATTATTCCTTGCCAGATA
>NC_090738.1:33806301-33808801 GCF_036898095.1 Palaemon carinicauda
GTCTATACAGGGACACCCTCTAGAATGGGACAAACAGACAACACCACAAATAAACATTACATCTCACAACAGCTGTTTGTTCTGCATCGGTAAACAGGCGTTACTAAGGATAATTATTCAATGTGAGTGACCTTAAATGAGAGAGAGAGAGAGAGAGAGAGAGAGGAGAGAGAGAGAGAGAGAGAGAGAGAGAGAATTGAAACAAAATTATGTATTGAGGAGTGACACTTCGTTATATTAAATAACAAGGCTATAAACGTACAAAATTGAGAACGCAAATTATTATCATTATATATATATACAGTATATCATAATTCCTCAAAATCCATATCTCTTTATAATTGTTGAAGGATTCTTAGTAACTGTCTAATTTATGGTAATATTCAGCATGTGTCTGAAACACAAAACATAAATGAATACCTTTGACCATGTACCATTGTCAATAAAAAATAGAGCCAGACTATTATACCATATATCTGACATCAACTGCGACCTAAGCCGACCTGTGCATTTTTTCTTCCATCTATTTCGTGGCTTCAATAACGTGATATGCGCAATTATGAGGTTATATAACAACAGGACGATACGAAAAACTTGCTTTGAAAGGCGACAAATGTGCTTGTACCGTTTTTATCTTTTGATTGGACTGTGTATCCCAAAGTATTAGAACTACATATAGATATAATGTGCGCATTTTGAACACACGCACTGACGACCCAAAAAGTATTACAA
Organism: Palaemon carinicauda; assembly: GCF_036898095.1. Taxonomy (NCBI): domain Eukaryota; kingdom Metazoa; phylum Arthropoda; class Malacostraca; order Decapoda; family Palaemonidae; genus Palaemon; species Palaemon carinicauda. Next base: position 33,807,034 of record NC_090738.1, read on the forward strand.
GGCATAAATAAGTAAAAAGTCCTCTCCATCGAACCGAGGTTTTCCGTTCACGAGAAATCAAGCACATGCATATACTAACATGCTCAAGCAAACACACACACACACACACATGCACACACGGCTGGGGAAAATGTAAATTGAACAGAACTCTAGACGAGTTAAACCACAAAAGCGCCCACTGTGGTCGCACACCTATGATTACATATGTACACAAGCATAACCTCTCAACAGAACATCGTTCCCGGTATGCGCTTGTGTTGCATACCAATAAGCAAGTTTATGACGGATATTTGTTAGAAAGACGATTTAGAAAATCGTGTTCGTAATTCAATTCGTTGTTTGCGACTTGTAATGGAAAAGATATGTTTTCGTGACAGGCAACTGTTCATATAGCTCGAATGACGGCGTGCGTTGATAACTGTATCAGTTAGTGTCAGCTTTAGGTAAAAAGAAAGATGGGATATTTTAAAATGCTATTTGGTTTATGTACAGTCTGAGCAGCTGTGAGTGATAGTACACAGACATTACAATGTCAATTCCACCTAGCAAAGGTCAAATAATCCGGACTTTGTTGTTATTATTATTATTATTATTATTACTACTAGCTAAGCTACAACCCTACTTGGAAAAGCAAGATGCTATAAGCCCAAGGGCTCCGATAAGGAAAAATAGCGCAGTGAGGAAAGGAAATAAGGAAATGAATAAACGAAATGAGAAATAATGAACAATTAAAATAAAATATCTTTAATAAAGTAACATCAAAACATATTTTATATATGAACGATAAAACGACGCATATAAGCCTGTTCAACACTGATGCAAATTTGAACTTTTGAAGATCTACAGATTCATCTCTCCAAAACTTGGTCTTAAAAGAGAGAAAGAGTATAAATATGAAAAGAATATCAAAACTACGAAGTACAGAAAGGCATATATGCCTCTTTTCACTTATATGAAATTTTAATGACTGCATCAAAAAAAAAATGCAATAACGGGAGTGATGTCTGTATACCACCAATGTCTGTATATGTAGGGTTATGGTGGCCGAAGTGATAACGTCTCTGACTGGTGATCGCCAAACTGGGGTTCGAGTCACGCTGAAACTCGTTAGTTCCTTTGGTCGCTGCGACCTCACCATCCCGAGGTAAGGATGGGGGGTACGGGAGAGCCAATAGGTCTATCTGCCATTGTCTGGCGCTCCTAGGTCCTAGCTTAGGTGGAGAGGATCCTGATTATATAAATGTGGAGTCTCTAGGGCATTGTCCTGCTTGACAGAGCAATGTCACTGTCCCTTGCCTCTGCCATTCATGAGCGGCCTTTAAACCTATAATTGTAGAGAAACTAAACAAACCTAACGGAAGCAAAAGTATATATATATATATATATATATATATATATATATATATATATATATATATATATATATATATATATATATATAAGTAATTCTCCTGAAGTAATTTTTTTCTTCACAAAAGCATTGCAATTAAAAATCGTACATGCAAAAAAAAGAAGATAAAAAGAACCACACACAAACGAACAGAAAGACAAACCTCAAACATGCAATTTCCATCTGGTACTGTACACGTCGGAGGTGGTGAGGGCGCAGAGCAGAGGCTGTCCTATGACTGTAGCTTTACAACCGCGTGTGAATATTACAGATGCAAATTTGATGTTGGGTGTTTATGTTCTTTTTGTTGTTGCGGTTTTTGATGGGATTGTTATCACTGATTGTATTTTCTTTTGAAACCGCTTCCCCGCACGAATT
>NC_090738.1:33813801-33818801 GCF_036898095.1 Palaemon carinicauda
GTTTAAGAATAAATAACTTTTTTATAATTTGCTATATAATTTGCAAAAGTAGAAAATAATTAAGATAATTTCCCTTGATTTAAAGTCTAAATCATCATTCAATCCTTAAATACCTTTAAGAATAAATGTCTTAACTTTTCCCAATTTACAAAGTGTCCTTTAGAATTTGCAAGAGTAGAAAATAATTAAGATAATATCCCTTGATTTAAAGTATGAATCATCATTCAAACCTTAAATACCTTTAAGAATAAATGTCTCATATTCCATTTTATTTTCCTCTACTCAGGCCCTGGCGGGTTCAGTGATCACCAGAGCTCGGAAATTTTGGCGTGGTAACCTGGGCGAACCTCTCCGAATCTCGCCAAAATGCGCCACAAACTCGCCAACCAAAGATGCCGCCGCCGTTGCTCCTCAGTGTCGTCATGTGCTGGGGGGAACCTTGATGTCATATTTTTTGTGACGTCAGGATTTCGACGTCATAGCTTATGTGACGCCATAACCCATTCGTGACTTCACTAGAGTCAGGGCAAAATAAGAGGATATATATATTATTTTTGTCCATCTTGCACTTTATTTTCCTTTTTTTCTTTTTTTAAAAATTGTGAAGATTTTAACTACATTAAGGTTCAGAAGGAATTAAGAAAACAAAAGAAAGTTCAGTGGAGTGCAAATGAAAAATAAAAACAAATATTTTGTTGTACTGACAATCCAGATAATGTATCTTACTGAATGAATAAATGTCGTCCAATGTCTAAACTATAAAATACAATAAAAATAAAAAACCTATTTGTAATAATAATGCATATTAATAATGTACAAGGAAACGGTGGTTCGGGGTGCGATGTGGCTACCATAATTTAAATGAACCATTTTGTATATTTGTTTCGCATCCAATCATCGTTTGTAAAGATTAGAAAATGTGAAGCCATCAGAAAGAGTCGTTAAAGATCAATTGTCCCGCATTAATAGTGATTGCACAAATTGATATCTTCATTTTATTTTGTTGAATTGTTATTTCTTCCTCAATGTAAATCATTTTTGGGTGATGCACTGCAATCGATCGGTTAAGGGCATGTAGAGTTCTTCAAAGACTGTGTTTGTTTTGGTCCCCCCAAACCTAAACACGAAGCGAGATATTCTTCATGGAAAAGTGGCCGCTTGAAAAGAAGTGATAGAAAATAATATATATTAAAACGCTGAATCAAAACGAAATCAAAACTTTTTAAGACTAAATTTGTGTAGTGACCTATTCCGGATATACTTATTTTCTAACCTTGAAGAAGTGTTTGTTGTGTTGTCGGCCAGAGAAATTTCACGGACGTGTTTAGGACCATACAACTTTTTTACTGCAAATCAAACACAGTCTGGATCTGCTTTTCTCCATAATGGCTTCACATTCCTAGTTTGCTATATTTTGGTGTAATAATAAGACCGGGTGGGTGTACATATGAAGGGAAATGACTTGTACAGTATCTTTCTATCCTCTTGAGATAATACATTACACCGCTTTGTTTCCTCCATCAACTTTTCAGTAAATTATTGAAAATTGCTCTACAGCATATCTCTCTCTCTCTCTCTCTCTCTCTCTCTCTCTCTCTCTCTCTCTCTCTCTCTCTCTCTCTCTCTCTCTCTCTCTCTCTCCAAGCGAATCGGCTGTCTTGGCATTCATCAATGTCCACTAACGTACCTTGTAAGATGCTGTACTATTTGATGCTGATTTCGGCGTCCTAATGAAATCATCTCGAACCGTTCCAGTGACGTCATCGCTGAGATCTCTTTAGCCCAGTGGCACTGATGCGATTATGATGTTAACATTTGCAATATATATTATTTATTAAAAAGTCAAAATTATTGCTCTATGATACTCTATCTTACCTGATTTGAAAGTAAAAAATCAAAACAGGAAAAAATGTAAACAGAAAAAAATAAACAATTAGCTATTTATAAAAACTGAGGATAGAATTAATCGCTCTATGACGTCACAAGTGACGTCATCAGTGGGCTAATATCTTTGCAATGACGTCACTGTAATAAGAATTTCAAAGGCACTGGGTGATGATGGTGATGATGATGATAATGACGCACCAATAACACACAGACACAATTTCCTCTTTTTTTCCTATCTCTCTGCCTTGACATTATCTTTTTTTCCGGGATATTCTAACTAAGCAATTATCTTTGTAAATAATTTTATAAATGTCATGATCATTGCTTCGATTAATGCCTGCTGTTAGGAAGAGAAACATAAATGTAGGTGATCTAGAAAATAAAAGCCATAAGGTCGCGCACAAACTGGAAAACTCGGATAAAAGCGACCTTATTGATATGAAGTGGGAAGAAAAGGCAAAAAAATATCTCCCGAAAAAACAAAAACAAATATACTATGTGTGTATTTACTGTTTTATTATTTTTTTCTCTCTCTTTGTATGTGAATCTGTGATATCAATTATTTGTTATAACTCCAGTGACAGTTTTGTAATAAAACTAACGAAAATATACGACAGAATTTTCTTTGTGAATCCTTATTCTACATCTAAGATATCTTGCTTTATTATCATTATTAATGTTAATATTATTACTTTTATCAATATATTTATCATTAGTGTCATGATTACTATTTTGGTTACTATACTTATTGCTTAGGGAAATATTTCGAAAATTTTCTCTATCTTTGTTTCACTTAAGAATATTGTTCTTAGAGTCTTACTTAGGAAATTATTGACCTGTATAAAAACTTACTTATTTTAAATAAAATAAAAAATCAGGCCCTTTGCGTTAATAAGTGTAGGAGATGATGATGATGATGAATAAAAAATAGCGGTAGATTTTTCAAGAACGGCACACGATTCTGCAAAATCTTTGGTGAAAATTGGTGACATTGGTAAAAATTTAACCCGACTGCAAGGTTATCATTTACAATACATCAAATGTAATGGACTGAATTATACCGAAAATAATTTTAAAGCCAGTAAACTAATTCATATCCAAACTACTGTACACACACACAAATCATATATATATATAATATATATATATATATATATATATATATATATATATATATATATATATATATATATATATATATGTATATACTGTGTATATATATATATACATATATATATATATATATATATATACATGTGTATATATATATATATATATATATATATATATATATATATATATATATACACACACACACACACACACATATATATATATATATATATATATGAGGTTAATGACTACTGAACATATTTTGAACACCTGTTTTATGAACAACGAAAATTTATTTTCAATCAAACAATAGATGGTGTATGCGAATACCCTGAAATATAAAAAAAGAATGTGAACGACCCCCAATTGTAAAACAAATAATCACGATAAAAAAAAATATTCTTTTAACTTATTTTTTTCTATTAAACTACTCACAAGACTCATTTTTATTAGAAGATGATTCCATCTCGTTTTCGTGCTATTTTTTTTTTTTTTTAGCTAGAGTTCTCTTGCTTGAAGGTACACTCAGGAACACTATTCTATTTTATTTCTCTTCCTCTTGTGTTGTTAAAGTTTTTATAGTTTATATAGGAGATATTTCTTTTAATGTTGTTCCTGTTCGTAAAATATTTTATTTTTCATTGTTTCCATTCATCACAGGGCTATTTTCCCTGTTGGAGCTCCTGGGCCCATAGTATCCTGCTTTTCCAACTAAGGTTGTAGCTTAGCAAGTAATAATAATAATAATAATAATAATAATAATAATAATAACAGGAAATGCTGGTTAAAGAAGAATGAGGGCAGTTAGCTAGCTAACTATGGTAACGAATAGTTTAGAAAATTAAGTATTAGTAAGAGTACTGTAAAGTGTGGTTAAGCCACAATTTTATTCTTATAAAATGTACATTTTTCTTATGGTTTTAAAGTTTGGTCAACTAAAGCCACAAGAGATGGATTGATTAACTAAGCATTATCTGGAATGAATAAAACTGAAATCACTGAAAAATAAAATATTTGTCACGTAGAATCACGTGGAATTAATATTTCAAGTTGAACAGGTGTTAAAGGTCAAGCCACTTTGAAAGAGTGGATATAATCAATAGTTTTCGATAATAATATAATAGTTTTTACTTTAAGTTACCCAAGGTGATTAAGGTACACAGGAATTAAGTCAAGGAGAGAGAGAGAGAGAGAGAGAGAGAGAGAGAGAGAGAGAGAGAGAGAGATAACACGGTACAATAAAAATTGGGTACAGCAATCGACACTAGAGAAAGTGTATCGAATATTTACGAGTAGACGCGAAGGAAGACTTATTGGGGCCGCTGTATGCCTAAATAATACACCGGCCAGTGACAAATGGCGTATAATCACACATTGGCTGAACAGAACAATTATCACATGTTACGGCTACCAGCCAGCACTACTGTGCAAGGTCCCCTTTTTGCCGGACCAGGCAACTGCAATTGAGCATTGCTAGATCGACTTCTGTGCGAGATCATGATTCCGATTGAGATTCTAACAAGAAGATATTTGCAAGAGACGATATTATATGAAATTATTATCATTATTATCATTCATGAAAAACATATACAAAAAGTACATTATTTATGATACATTCAACTAATACAATATATTTATAAAAGAAAATAGAAAACTGAAGATAGTTATGAAATCATTAGAAATACACTTTTGTGAATTTCAGAACATTATGAAATAGCAGGGACTTAAAACGTTTTTAAGACAAACCCATCAGGGGAAATAGTTTGCTGTTATGAACAACAGCAATACCACTTCTACTCTGTCTAATGTAAACGATCGACAATGATTTTATCAAATAACATTTCAAGTAAAACAGTGCCAGAACATATAATGAAATAACACATAGAAAGAAAAAGAAAACGAAAACTCCATTGGTGATAAATACTGAATTTCCTAAATGTAAAACATTTAATTTCATTATTTAAGAACTGAGAAGGGAACCGCAATATCCTTGATTGAAA
>NC_090738.1:33823801-33828801 GCF_036898095.1 Palaemon carinicauda
ATATACTTAAGAGTGCCTTCTAAGAGCAAGAGCCAGTGCTGCCGTAAATCTAAATTAAGTCGATAGTTTTATTTCTGCATCATAAGAGCGTTCATATTCACGAAGGTTATAAAGATGATAAACTTTTGAAGAAGCGAGCCTAATCTCAAAATTCAGTTGGACTAACCGATTCGATCGTGCATATTGGCACCATAACGACTATTGTCATAAAAGTCATCAAATTCAGTATGATACTAAAGGTATGTCCAAGGAAGAATGATTGCACACACTATATATACTTTATATATACTGTGTATATATATATATACACATATATATATATATATATTTATATATATAAATATATATATATATATATACATATATATATATATATACATATATATTTATATTTATACATATATATACATATATATATACATACATACATATATATACATACATACATACATACACACACATATATATATAAATATATATGTATATATGCATATACATGGATATATATATATATATATATATATATATATATATATATATATATATATATATATATATATATATATACACATAACCTTGATGTAAAATCTAAACCTGATGTTTACATTCACATCGAAACTGTTACTCGGGGGAAAACACTAAAGTTTCAAGAACGTCAACTAATTTCGTATCAATGCCAATCCTTTACTTTCTCTGGTAATGTGTACACTCCTTCAGGGCAAAAAAAAAAAAAAGAAAATAAAAAGAAGGAAAAAGAGTAAGGTACATGATCGTTAATCAAGGGCACATTAAGACAAACTTCCCGTTAAACAACGATAACGCACGCAAAGATACTCATACTGTATCTTAGGCATAAGAAAATATCAAGAATCCTTCAAAATAAACAATTGGTAATAAGGAAACTTGCTTTGCCTTGCCCAGTCGTAATGTATAGTTTGATTGATGCAATAGATAAATAGAGGAAATGCTTAGAGTAAAACGGTACTTCTGATGTTGTTCAGTACAGAAAAGGGCATGAACGTTGGTGGTTCTCATTCAGTACACAAAAGGAACTAAACGTTGGTGGTTCTCATTAACTACAGAAAAGGGCATGAACGTTGGCAGTTCTGATTTAGTACAGAAAAGGGCATGAATGTTGGCGGTTCTCATTCAGCAGAGAAAAAGGCATGAACGTTGGTGTTTCTCATTCACTACAGAAAAGGGCATGAACGTTGGCGGTATTCATTTAGTACAGAAAAGGGCATAAATGTTGGTGGTTCCCATACAGTAGAGAAAAGGGCACGAACGTTGGTGGTTCTCATTCAGTACACAAAAGGAACTAAACGTTGGTGGTTCTCATTAACTACAGAAAAGGGCATGAACGTTGGCAGTTCTGATTTAGTACAGAAAAGGGCATGAATGTTGGCGGTTCTCATTCAGCAGAGAAAAAGGCATGAACGTTGGTGTTTCTCATTCACTACAGAAAAGGGCATGAACGTTGGCGGTATTCATTTAGTACAGAAAAGGGCATAAATGTTGGTGGTTCCCATACAGTAGAGAAAAGGGCACGAACGCTGGTGGTTCTCATTCAGTACAGAAAAGGAACTAAACGTTTGTGGTTCTCATTTAGTACAGAAAAGGGCATGAATGTTGGCGGTTCTCATTAAGTACAGAAAAGACCATGAACGTTGGTGGTTCTCATTCAGTACAGAAAAGGGCATGAACGTTGGTGGTTCTTATTCAGTACAGAAAAGGAACTAAACGTTTGTGGTTCTCATTTAGTACAGAAAAGGGCATGAATGTTGGCGGTTCTCATTAAGTACAGAAAAGACCATGAACGTTGGTGGTTCTTATTCAGTACAGAAAAGGGCATGAACGTTGGTGGTTCTTATTCAGTACAGAAAAGGAACTAAACGTTTGTGGTTCTCATTTAGTACAGAAAAGGGCATGAATGTTGGCGGTTCTCATTAAGTACAGAAAAGACCATGAACGTTGGTGGTTCTCATTCAGTACAGAAAAGGGCATGAACGTTGGTGGTTCTTATTCAGTACACAAAAGGAACTAAACGTTGGTGGTTCTCATTCAATGCAGAAAAGGGCATCAACGTTAGCGGTTCTCATTTAGTACAGAAAAGGCATGAATGTTGGTGGTTCTCATTTCATTCTTTACAGGAAAGGGCATGAACGTTGGTGGTTATCATTCAGTACAGAAAAGGGCATGAACGTTGGTGGTTCTCATTCAGTACAGAAAAGGGCATGAACGTTTCTGGTTCTCATTCAGTAAAGAAATGGGCATGAACGTTGGTGGTTCTCATTCAGTACAGAAAAGGACATGACCGTTAGTCATTCTCATTCAGTACAGAAAAGGACATGAACGTTAGTGGTTCTCATTCAATATAGAAAAGGAAATGAACGTTAGTGGTTCTCATTCATTACAGAAAAGGACATGAACATTAGTGGTTGTTATTCAGTAGAGAAAAGGGCATGAATGTTGGTGGTTCTCATTCAGTACAGAAAAGGACATGAACGTTAAAGGTTATCATTCAGTACAGAAAAGGGCATGAACGTTAGTCATTCTCATTCAGTACAGAAAAGGACATGAAAGATAGTGGAGAAAGGGGCATGAACGTTGATGGTTCTGATTCAATACAGAAAAGGACATGAACGTTAGTGGTTCTTATTCAGTACAGAAAAGGGCCTGAACGTTGGTGGTTCTCATTCAGTACAGAAAAGGACATGAACTTTTGTGGTTCTCATTCAGTACAGAAAAGGACATGAACTTTTGTGGTTCTCATTCAGTACAGAAAAGGACATGAACTTTTGTGGTTCTCATTCAGTACAGAAATGGATATGAATGTTGCAGGTTCTCATTTAATATAGAAAGGACATGAACGTTAGTGGCTTTTATTCAGTACAGAAAAGGACATGAACGTTGGTGGTTCTCATTCAGTACAGAAAAGGACATGAACTTTTGTGGTTCTCATTCAGTACAGAAAAGGACATGAACTTTTGTGGTTCTCATTCAGTACAGAAAAGGACATGAACTTTTGTGGTTCTCATTCAGTACAGAAATGGATATGAATGTTGCAGGTTCTCATTTAATACAGAAAGGACATGAACGTTAGTGGCTTTTATTCAGTACAGAAAAGGACATGAACGTTGGTGGTTCTCATTCAGTACAGAAAAGGACATGAACTTTTGTGGTTCTCATTCAGTACAGAAAAGGACATGAACTTTTGTGGTTCTCATTCAGTACAGAAATGGATATGAATGTTGCAGGTTCTCATTTAATACAGAAAGGACATGAACGTTAGTGGCTTTTATTCAGTACAGAAAAGGACATGAACGTTGGTGGTTCTCATTCAGTACAGAAAAGGACATGAACTTTTGTGGTTCTCATTCAGTACAGAAAAGGACATGAACTTTTGTGGTTCTCATTCAGTACAGAAAAGGACATGAACTTTTGTGGTTCTCATTCAGTACAGAAAATGACATGAACTTTTGTGGTTCTCATTCAGTACAGAAAAGGATATGAATGTTGCAGGTTCTCATTTAATACAGAAAGGACATAAACGTTAGTGGCTTTTATTCAGTACAGAAAAGGACATGAACGTTGGTGGTTCTCATTCAGTATAGAAAAGGGCATGAACGTTGGTGGTTCTCATTCAGTACAGAAAAGGGCATGAACGTTGGTGGTTGTCATGCACAACATGTTATCAGAGGCCGGAAGAGGACAGAGAACGAATAAGGTAACAGGCAAAAGCTTTGACAATGAAACAAGATGAATGGCATACACATGTGATGGAGATATTATTATATATACTACATAAAGGAACAATATAGCATAGAACTGATTGATATTAAGAGAAACTGACTGATGAGAGAGAGAGAGAGAGAGAGAGAGAGAGAGAGAGAGAGAGAGAGAGAGAGAGAGAGAGAGAGAGAGAGAGAGAGAGAGAAAGCATAAATTATTTTTAATCAAATGACAATACAAAAAAAAATACAAATAAACAATATTTTATCAACGTAAATCCCAATCCCATATCATTTGCTTCACCTAAATGAGTGAAAAGTCTAAAATTCTGGAAAAGATAGGCAGATATGTAACAAAGGATATTCAAAGGGTCATGAACAAAGAAAGTGGGCAATGTTTAATAATAATGCAGGAAATATAATTTTTTCCTTCCTGGGCGAAATTTGACAAAAAAAAAAAAACCTTCTCCAGTAATCAGAATCCTTTGATTTTCCTTATTCTGCGCCGTTTTAATTGTTAACATTATCGTATTTGTTTTAAAAATACGCCATATTAATTAAAGTCCACAAAATGCATTAAACCCTCAGAAATTAATAAAATAATTCCAGCTCTAAATCAAACAATGTAGCAGCATCCCTCGATAAAATCCACTCTTATCTTCTCTGAAGCACACATAAATATAATATCTAATAAATTTGGTACCACATGCGCAATATCTCGTTAAGAACAACGTATCATCGAAGATTACAGTTCTCCTGCCGTTCACTGCAATTAAAGAGAGAGAAAGAGAAAAAAGGAAAAGGAGAAACACTGAATAAGAAGTTGTCAAGTCAAGACCACAAATTTCTAAGACGTCTGACCCCTCCGGATGCCTGCATGGGCTTCCGCGGTTGACACTAGTTTTTGCTCATGACTATCAGTTTCTTAAGGTCTGAGAATGTGGTCTCCGGTACTCCTCAAGTACTATTCAAAGTACCGACACAAAAAACAGTTTTACGTATGCACTTAAGCAAGAAGGCGAATGCCTAATAATTATTTTGTTCTTATTTTTTTTCCCCAACAATTTCTTAGATAACATCTGGTATTAGTGAGCTAGATGGATATAGTCTATTAATGTCAATGAGAAACAACAGCAAAATCAACACACACGAGGTCTCAAAAAGTAGTTTTCCAGTACGAGAGGATCAAGATAAAATGTAATCGATTTGATCTGGGAACCTTCGTGCCACTGCAACGTGACCTCTCTTAGAAGGATATATAACTGTGTT
>NC_090738.1:33833801-33848801 GCF_036898095.1 Palaemon carinicauda
AAATAAGGACATGTATGAGATTTTTGTCCTGCATTAGATTATGTATGTATATATAAAACAATCATATATGTATATATTACATATGTGTGTATAACATATTAAGGCTTGTGAAAAAACACTTAAAGTACCTTTAGGTAAATATATTTTTCAACTATGATCTGCATGACATAATTCCTACCCTGCGTAATCAAAGTAATAAGATTTTTTTTGTATCATATTTTCTTGTTTTCTCTTTTTACCCCGTAGCTGCCCAACTACCGTCCGCAGCCACGTAGTTTCTCTAATACACCAGTTGTTATCCCAGTTGCAAATAAAGACAGATGACCTGAAAAATAATAATAAGAAAAAGATTGCAGGGTTCTTTCCCGTGGCGAATTTTGCAAATTGTCCAGCCGGTGGCAATACAGGGCTCAGCCACGAGGATAGCTAAAGTCGACAGTCCACGACGTCGTCAATGGCCCTTTGATCTCTATGGAGTTGTCCGAATTTTTTGAGACGGAGGAAAAACCATACCTGCTCAGCAGACAAACAAGAAACCTCAATCTTCGCCTGTAAACAAGTGGCGAGACCGCGACCGGCCAATGAGACCAGGGTATTGGGCACCGATGAAGAATGAGGGGGTTTCGGTGATACGCAAGAAAGCAATTATGTTTGCAGAAAGGATGTGCGGGTGCTTCCAGCAAACACATATGTAGGACGATCGGCAAGATCGTCTATCATTCGGCTAAATGAATTATCATCCTATCCCTGGCCCAGACCCTATAAACTATCCTTCGGGGATCCGTCATCGGGAGGAAGTGATCACATACCTCCGAACCCGAAATCATCAGTTGCGCCCGCCCTTTGATGACACGTCGCAAGACTCCGAGTGACATCAATCTAATGAGAGAGAATTACGTTCTTGCTCTCTCGTTCGTTATCATCCCTTCCGCCGTTGGCCATTCCTTTTTATTTGGTTTTCTGTGAACGTTGCTATTCTACCTTATAGCAGTTTTATATAGGAAGAAATTTACGCAGTTTACGATCTAATGCGATCATGCATGTGTCCATTACGTAACCTGTTACATATATAGATATGCAGATTATATATATATATATATACGTATGTGTATATATATATATATATATATATATATATATATACACACATATATTCATTTATTTCTCAGACCACGATCGAAGCTATAAGACCTCCAACCTGTAAATGGATTGAAGCACTTGCAGGGTATATATGTATGTATGTACGTAAGCTTGTATGTATGTATATAAGTAATTATGTATATCTAATAAACACACACACAGACACACACATATATATATATATATATATATATATATATATATATATATACACATTATATAAATATATGGATATATATACAGTACATATATATATATACATATATCTTGTATATAAATATATGGATATATATATACATATATATATATATATATATATACACATATATATATGTATAATTATATATACATATATATACACACATATATATGTATAATTATATATACAGACACACATATATATATACATATAATTATATACAATTATATATGCATATATATATATATATATATATATATATATATATATACATATATATATATATATATATATATATATATATATATATATACATTGGACCACGTTCGTACCTAGATTTGACTATAAGCCCTCATATATGTAAATGGATAGCAGCACTTATTGTGTTATTAGTATTAAAATCTTGGTGACGACATTTTGTCCTCTTCAAACGGATGTCGGCATCTTGGCCGTCGACATTATATCCGTCGACATTATGTCCACCGGAATTTTATCTGTTCACCATTGTGTATGCATGTACGTATGTATAATGTATGTAGTTTTCTTGGTCCAAGTTCGAACATTCACTAAAGCCTGCAAGACCTCCTACCCGTATGGAGCTAACAACTTCACTCCTAAGATAACTTGCTACTGTACCAGAGAGGTGATCTCTTCTGGAGACACCCGCTATTTCTACGGATGAATGTAAGTACGTATGTACCTATGTATGTAAAAATACATGCTATAACCATTTAGAAATGACAGACAAGTAACGAATTACTTGAACAGGTGAGACATCTACTTATGGGTGAAAATGACAAGTCCATTTGAAACGGACCCGATGAAGCGTAGGCTAAGTATGGGATTCAAATAAAAAAATATAATTTCGAGTCCTATTTACATAAATGAACAGTGGTCACACGTGTGGAATATCTATAAGCGCGTCAGAGAATAATAATACTTTTCTGCACCGGTGCCCACCTCTTTCAGTTTCATAAACGCTTCATATTTTCCAAACGACAAATATAAATATGCTGCTCGTTTTTTAGTAATATAAAGAGCGTCCGTACTAATGCCAGAATGCTGGTTTTAATTTTTCTATTTTGTAATGAGATATTCACATGTAAGGGTAAAAGTTTTCCACAAGGCCACAGCCACAACAACAACCACATTAACAATAGCGACAATAACAATAACAATAATAATAATAATAATAATAATAATAATAGCCTCCTCTATATCCTCTATATAATTAAGAGCAAGTGTCCGGTTATATATATATATATATATATATATATATATATATATATATATATATATATATATATATATTGTATATATATACAGTGTATATATATATGTTGTATATATTGTATATATATAATACATATATATATATATATATATATATATATATATATATATATATATATATATATATATATATATATATTGTATATATATACATATATATTGTGTATATATATATTATATATATTTTTTTTTTCTTTCACACTCAGGGAGGAGAGGGATAATAATCATACCCTGGTGAGAAGAGGTACCCTAAGAGGTACACTCGGAAACTCCACTCTCCCATCAATTGCCGAACCAGAGAGAGGGAGGAATAGGAAGGGTTGAATCTGTGTGTGTGTATGTGGCTGTGCATATCTATATATTCAGACGTCCTTTTTGACGGCTCAGGTATACTAATAATAATAATAATAATAATAATAATAATAATAATAATAATAATAATAATAATATAAAAAGGAAGAATTTATGATTTTGGCCTAAAGAACCTTTCACATAGCGCTAAAGTGATTTTGGGATGAATTTCTACATTATCGTTTAGCATTTACATGTCAATCTTTATCGTTAATCTATTAGACACAAGCACTCAACTCGAGTTATGCCGTACGGACAAAATTTCTCATGCGATGCATTCTGTTTTTGCAAATTGCACGGAGCCCGTGTATGGCCGGAGGGCCAAGGCAATCTATCTAAAAGAAATAGATCTGTTTTTGCCGAACCGATGTAATATTTCAGTGTAGTTATACTCTGGTATATATTGTTCCTGGTCGTGATTCTACGAGTTCAAAGTTTAATGGACTGTCTTAGATTAAAGTGTCCAAGTAGCCAACAAGGGCAAAAGGTTCCCTGAATACGTCCATAAACAAAATGAATGAAACAATTGGAAACATTAAAAAAAAAAAAATATGTGATGAATAATTTGAATAATTCTGCATTGTACAACATTCATAACTGATGAATGAACTCTTAGAGTGTACTGTACCTTGTTGTTTGATATTTTACTAAAAAGATACAAATGTGTATCAGTATAAATACGCTAACACACTGATTTGCAAGAACTCCAGAAACTAAATAAAAACGAGACAAAATAAAAATTTCCTGATTCGACTTACGGAAGATGACAAGATTTTACATAATCAATAAGAATCCTTTTACTAGAACAAGCCGCTTAGGAACTAACAAGTCCGTATCTTTACCCACAAATTCTCTTCTGCCATCAACAAGACATTAAATCTTTCTATGTTGTTAATGTTAAAGCAAACAATATTAGCATTGCTTCTGGTACGGAAGACACGACTTCAGTTAGTCAGTCTCTCGCCCGAGGCGATGTGTAACATTGCTATCAAAATCTCTGCGTCGAGTTGTATATCATCAGGAGACTGAGGATTAGAATATAATCTATAAAATTTCTCTCCAATAATCAAAACCTTTTTTGAAACTACTCTTAAATAACAAAAGGAAAGGGGAATACTCTGCAGAAGCTATATCGTCTTTAATTTTAATTTTATGAAAAAACTGAACAAAACATAATTGTCAGTAGTTCACTTAGAACTCCAATTAAATCTTCTCAGCTATAGATCAATAATCCCTTTGGATAATGTTACTTTTGCATGCCGCAAGTATCTTATTACATCTAAAACACTACCAAAACCGATCTGCCACTCAAATTATGAAATCAAAAATAAATACCAAGATAAAAAAAAAATTAAATGAAGTATATGCACTAAATATACTGGTTACATTTACACTCAATGAACTTGTTATAATTTCAATTACTAGTTGTCCTTCCGACACACATGCGCCAATTCTCCGGGAAAGTGATGAGTCAGCCGTAGGTAACAATATTTCATAACATGAGACAGGAAGACACCTGCTCATCAGCAAGCAACACCTTGCAAGGGGCAAACAGCCCCAGCATCATCACCCTTGAGCAATTACCGAAGAAAAACAAGAGCATCAAAGTTTGCTCGTGTTACTAGGTACAATATATACCAACGTATAGGTGTTTCTATTCGTACACGTGTGTCTCAATTATAATTTTGTCGTTGCTCAGGGTCACATATCTTTGGAATTTAAATACCTATATACTGTAATTGTAAATCTAAAGTAAATCCAATTGAAATTTATAGTTTATATTAAGTTTAAGAACGGTGGCCAATGTCAGGATAGCTATGTAATATCCTTTACTAGTACAACACAGAAAAACATTGGGAGAGGATCCTTTCTTAAAAGGGGAAGAGAAGAAAACTTGAGGGACACTCAGTAAAGCGCAGACCTCCGCCGCGGCTGCTTATTTCTCGACCCTTTGCCCGACTTACACCTTTAACCTTACCATGTATTAATTGACGTGGATTTTCATACATTCAAATAGGAACCAAGTTTGAAGTCTCTCAAACAACGATGTCCAAACTTATGGCTAATTACGTGAATTGGACATTTTGCTTGACCGTGACCTTGACCTTGACCTTTCAAAGTTTAATCATTTCCAGCTTTTTACATAACAGTTAATCCCCGCAAGTTTCATTACTTTACGATTAAAATTGTGGCCAGGACGCTGTTCACAAACAAACACACAAACATACACACAAAAACGGCCGAAAACATAACCTTCCAACTTCGTTGGCGAAGGTAACAAGAGCACCGAGAAAATTTCAAAGCTTAGCAAGAGGATGACAGAACCCGCTACTGAACCTTGTAATAAAGGAGCGCCCCATTTCTACAAAGTAAATGTGGGAAAATATGTCTTCAACAGAAAAACTACTAAAACATCCTTACAACTAAAGCCTTCCCAATAAAGTTGCACTTGTTAAGCAACGCCTGGGGGATGGGGGGCCTTACGTATAAATGTGTATATGAAGGATTTGGTAGTATAGTTGAAGAAGATGATATTCATTTTTCATTATCTATCATAAGATAAAGATTTCACCAACTATAACAACATACAATAAACCCCGAAACAATGTATCGTAATACAAATCAGGACACATGTCACAAATGCCGATGAACTGAGATAGAAGCTTTTGAATGAAGGCATGGAGAAACTTCAATTTAAATTACACAAGTGTTTTAGCCCCATTAGGATATTATAGGTTAACAGAGGAGTACACGTGTTGCTACTTTTTTTCTACAGCAGTTCTATTTAAAAGAAAAAAAAAACATGTGGGCAATTATCACAGAGGTAAATTTGTGAAACATCATTGGAAACAATTAGTATCTCTATTTCAAAACCTTAGTTTTATTTTGTTATACAGCCACAGTAGAACACTTGTTTTGAGAAAAACCAGACTACATGCCAATATCCTGGACCTTACAGTTGCCACCAGACAGTATGATATTCTTAGTTTTTCAAATGAGGCACTCTTCTGAACATCTTATTCCAAGTTTAAAGAAGCCAATAATTTTGAAACAGGATTTCATTCTTAGGGCCAGGAGAATGGTGTTGTATATTAGGACTCAGTACCCTGCTTCTCATGAGTTCTGCTATGAATGCGGTTATCGTAAGATTCAGATAATAAAAGTATGTGGCAGGCATAACAACTTTTATTTTCTTTAGGTCTACCACAATCCAGACTTGAGCGATTCTATCTTCGACCGTCTTCTTACCATTATGGCTAAGATACAAGATGATAGATAGGCATCTTTTGATCTTGTTGGTGATTTCAACGCTCCCCATAAGTGCTTAAATTATGTTTCTTCTGTTGAATGGCATGGCTTAAGAGCTTTAGACTTTGCATCCGAATCACCCTGTCAGCGAATCATAAGTAAAGATACTTACAGGTCTAGTAACTGCTTGCTAAAGTACCAAATGAAAGACAAAACCTGGTTCAATGATGATTCTAGGCATTTTTATTTGGCGAAGCAAGAGGCCTACCATCTTTCGAAGGGTCACAGATCTATTAGACTTGGAATAACTAAACTCAGTTAAGAACTGTTGCTCAGAATGTTTATGCTTCAACTGAAAAGAAAGACAATCTAACCATAAAAGAAACCCTCTCTGGTACAAACCAGGAACATACAGTAAATGGTGGGTTACCTTTAAATGTGCACTCTTTGGTGTAGAATTAACAATTCCTCCTTTACTTAAACCAGATGTCTCTGGCACTCACTGGCCAAAAGGAAAACTGCATTCGTCAGTGTAGACTTAACAGTTCCTCATTTACTTGAACCAGATGGTTCTGTCACTCACTGTCCACAGTAAAATGAAACTCTTTTGGCTGATGTGTTTGGCAGTAAGCCGAGTAATTAAAAACTCGATCTTCCTCATTACTGTTTTACTGAAGCTAAACTAACTAGTTCACCTTTCTGATCCCATGAAACTAAAACACTATTGATGGACCTTGATGCTTTGGAGGTGAAAACCCAAATGGTATTTTTCCTTTTTTTTTTTTTTTTTTAAAGACTGCTGGTTTCGTAGCTCTTAGTTACCTGTTATTTTTCGCAAGTTAGCATGAAGAGATTGTTTTAGCACTTGTTGGAGTATTGGTAACATTACTCCATAATGTAAATGTGTTTATGGTAGCTCAAGTCCAACTGATTACCGCCCACTTTCCATAACTCCCATACGATCTAAAGTTTTTGAACATCTTTAGGCCAAACATCTAAATAGGTATGCTGGAGGTAATCATCTGCTTTCTAGTTTGCAATCTGGTTTCCGTAAGGCCTTGAAGCACGTGATGGCCTTACAATCACCAATGCTGTACAAACATCCATTGATTGTGTGTCAGGAGGTTCGCTTTATTGTTTTTTAGTGCTGTCTTTGACCGTGTTAATCATGAGTCCCTTGTTTACAAACTTAAAGAATTGGGAGTGGATTGGTCTTTTGTTAGCATCATCATTGAATTTTTGAGTAATAGATTGCAAAGAATTGTTATTGATGGACATCATGGTGGGTATATGAATGTGATATCTGGTGTTACTCAGGGTAGTGTTCTTGGCCCACTACTTTTCTTACTATATACATACTATATGTGGTTTGGCCTAGAAAGCAAGCTCGTTGCATATGGAGATGATGCTGCTCTCTTTGCTTTAATTCCATCTCCTGAATGTAGATCTGGGTTTGTTGAATCCCTTAATAGAGATCTAGCTAAAGTTAGTGCATGATGCAAATTACGGAGCATAAAGTTGAACCCTAACAAAACCTAAAGTATGATTGTAAGTAGGTCGAGGACAGTGGCTCCTCAACATCCGGACCTCAGCACTAATAATGTTTCTTTAACACTATAATACTCTCAAGATATTAGGTGTGATTCTTGATAGCAAATTCACTTTTGAGAAACACATTCTGTTTCTTCTTTATTTGCCAGTTATCCTGAAGAAGTGTTTTAATTCTTTCATTTAGCCTTGTTTCGAGTATTGTTCTCCTGTCTGTTCATCAGCTGCTAAATCTCATCTTTATTCGACAAGAACTTGCTGTCTATCAAATTTCTTATTCCTGCTCTAGACATTAATCTCTAAAACCGTCATACAATTAGTTCTTTAGGCATCTTGCATAAAATTTTTTATAACTCTGACCATCTTTTGCATTCAGATCGACTCAGACAGTTCCATCCTGCTTGTAATACTGAGTATGTAGTTAGTTTTAAGTCATGCCTTCTCCATATGGCTCAACACTAAACAATATTCCATAAATTTAATTGAAGCTATGACAAAATTGTGAAATGATCTTATTCAATCAGGTAGTTGAATCGGTATAACTTCAAAAGTTCAATCTTACAGCCATTGTTTTTGTTAAATAGGCTGACATGAGTCTTTTTTTATGGTTTATATATGAAAGATTTATTTTAATGCTGTTACTGTTCTTAAAATATATCATATCAATTGTTCATTACTTCTCTTGTAGTGTATTTATTTATTACCTTCCTCACTGGGCTATTTTCACTGCTGGAGGCCTTGTGCTTATAGCATCCTGCTTTTCTAGCTTGGGTGAATTATTATTATTATTGGAATTAGTATAATTATTATTATTCTTGGAATGATTAAAATTTTTATCATGTAAATTATTATTATTACAAGCTTAGCTAATAATAATAATAATAATAATAATAATAATGATAATAATAACAATAAATAATAATAATCAATAATAATAATAATGCACTGACCCAAGCACAGCTTAACGCTTACTCTCAATCAAGCACAGATGATCAGTTGTTTTGAACAAGCAACTGCTAAACTTATTTTTTGTTAGTCGTAAAAGAAAAGCTATTTTCTTATTTACCCCAGTTGACCAATTGTTTCAAGCAGCTGCAGCTGGATAGGTATTTATGCACAGGTCGAGTTGGTCCTAATTCCTAACTACACGTAGCTGACCTGTTAACAGCCCCCTTAGTTGACCATTAGTTTATAACCATCCAAAGCTGAGCAGTTGTTCCATTCGGCCACAGCTGACTAATAATAATTTAACCAACCACAGCTGACAAGCTTTTACCCAACCCCAAGCTTTCAACCAACCACAAGCTTTTAACAAACCAATGTTGTCCAGTAGTCTTTAACAATCTATAGTTCGGCATTTCCTTTTATTCTGTACCATACGTGTCTCATACAAGATCACAAACTTTAAACGCTACTGCTCTCTCTCAACTGTTTGTATATAAGCTCATTATTTATTACATAAAACTCACATACATTTACCTTGCCTCTCTGTTAGTATTTAACAGCTACGTTGCCACAATCAAGCCACAGGTGACTCAATGTTCTGACTAGCCATGGTATACCTGCAGTTTTATAACTAGCTATTTCCATCAATCACAAAAGTGACTATATTTTACTCGGAAAAAACTACATAAATAAAATGAATTCATTAATAGTAGCACGTAACAAATGCAAGAGGCCCCATTAGATAGCATGGCCATTGAAACAAGCTGCTAATACTTGCGAAACAATTGCGAGAACCAAATCATGTTGTAAGAAAGTGATAAACAGTGTCAACCGGATAATTCCTTGATAGCTGTTATACAAGGGATATAATTATTTCAAGTGTTCTAGTTACGACTTTGTTCATTCCCTGTCATTCTTACTTCTTATCAAAAAATATCTAATCGAGAAGACACTTGTGAAAGCGAAAAATGGCAGTGTTACATATGAGAACAACATGATGACACATACGTACGAACACAAGCACTTCCTCACTTTTCATTCATAAATTCGACAAGTGAAATAATAATATTTGACTTGTATCAGACAGGTGAAAGAACACGACATGACTTATACCAGACTTGTATAAGAACAAAATTTTACCTAGACTTGTGTAACAACAATATTTGACTAATATTAGACTGTTGTAAGTACAAGATTTAACTTTTGTGACTGGTGTCAGAGATTTGACTTATATTTATTTTAATGTTGTTACTATTCTTAAAATATTTTATTTTTCCTTGTTTCCTTTCCTGACAAGGCTATTTTCCCTGTTGGGGCCCCTGGGCTTATAGCATCCTAATTTTCCAACTAAGGTTGTAGTCTAGCATTTAATAATAATAATAATAATAATAATAATAATAATAATAATATATCAAGCTAATGTAAAAACAATATCTTTCTCATATGAGACTGGTGTAACAAAATTTTTTTACTCAAATCTGACTGAAGTAAGAACAACATTTGACTTATACCAAACTGGTGTAACAGGAAGATTGCCTTCTAGTTGACTGATGTAAGAACAACAAAATTTATCAACGTTTTAAGTTTTTCATAAATTACTATTACAAGATCAAACTGATGAGTAGAATCTGTTTTCAACGGAATGATTATATCCTTGGCCACCTACTAGTATGTCTTGGTGAGTCTGTTCAATGTATTAGAAATAAGAAGGGACAACTAATGACCATTAAAAATAAGAAGGAACAACATGTGACCACTATAAATAAGAAGGAACAACACATGACCAAGGAAAAAAACGTGAGAAAAAAATTAATATAAGTGAGAGATGAAGCCTAATTTTAGATGGGGAAAGAAAATATTGATACTAAAAATCTCCTACTGTGTAATCAGGAAGGTGCTGTTTTTTTTTTTTTTTTTAATCTATTCATACAGGAAGTGTTTGCCGGTAAAATTGCAAGATAAATTACTTCGCCGGTTAATGTGATTGGTTGTTCCGTCTACTGACATCAACATGAAAAATACACTCAGCATATTTTTGCATAAGATTAATAATAAAATAGACTAAATTGTACAAAACTGAACATTTCTGTTTGTAAAATCTTTGAACAATTTTTTTTTTTTGTTATCTAGGATATGATATAGGATGCCATAAAACCTCAAATCAATCAATCCTCAAGCCCTAATCCTAGCAACTCCCAACAACAAAATAACAGAAAACCTACCAACAAAACATCATAATTCTGATTTATTTCAGAAGTATCACGTAATCTCACAAAGGAACGCCGTTCACCCCAACCATATAAAAAACAATCATGTAATATGAAGACTTTATCAGATCAACCAAATATCCGTGAGAGGAAAAAACTTATCTACAGACCTTTATTTCTGTCGTATTTTACATAACAGCAAACCTTTCTGTGATACATTTTATGCGATTGTAGTCCTAAATGAACCCATTTTCTGGATTTATCAAACCTGGCTATATATCGACTCACATCAGTGTTCCATTAAGAGTTAAAACAAAGTTTACCTTGTTCATACAAGTATACAATAGCTCTAGGATTGAACATATTCATGAGTCAAGTTCCCTGTAGGTATATTTACTTTCATGTACTTATCTGTAAAGCAAATGAAGAGTTGTTCAAGTTTACTGAGCTCCCTTTCCTTGAGCCAACAAGCCTGAAATTTCACCGAACCACGAATTAGAAATGCTATCCGTGTTCCTTTTCTGAAACACCAAATAAAGCT
The DNA here is from genome assembly GCF_036898095.1 of Palaemon carinicauda. Classification (NCBI taxonomy): domain Eukaryota; kingdom Metazoa; phylum Arthropoda; class Malacostraca; order Decapoda; family Palaemonidae; genus Palaemon; species Palaemon carinicauda. Next base: position 33,845,275 of record NC_090738.1, read on the forward strand.
ATTCCGTCCAAGTGTTATGATGATATTTTTTTCTCATTTGAAAGTTGAAAGCCTATTGTGTAAGCCAGTAGTGAATCACTCTTTTAAAACCGTTCTAAATATACTTATGTATACAACTCTCCATTTTATTTTAGGTTAATTGTTCGTAAACTTGATAGGGAATTATTATAATACAATTCAGTAGCATAACTCTATGGTAACATTGGAAGATACGTATCTATATAAGTATATACACTTCATTGTCTCTATATAACCGAAACATACATACATATATATATATAAATATATATATATATATATATATATATATATACACATATATATAAAATACATATATATAAAATACATATATATATATATATATATATATATATATATATATATTCATATATATATATATATATATATATATATATAAAATACACACACACATATATATATATATATATATTTATATATATATATATATATATATATCTCTATATATATATATCTCTCTCTCTATATATATATATATTTATATATATATAATATATATATACATATATATATATATATATATATATATTTATATCTATATATATACACAATCACATATATGCACATACACACATTTATATACATACACTCATATAGATAATACATATATGCATGCATGAAAGGAAATAGCCGCTTACAAAGTCCTTCAAAAGCACACAAAAGGTACTCTTAGGGACATGAGACCAAACGAAGGTAAACTTTTGACCCCAGTAAATATACAATACACACCTTGCACTCCCCTTGATACCCATAACACAAAATGATAGACAGAGAAAAATATTCTAAATAAGACTGTAATTAAAGTAATTCAACAAACACAGATTCTAAATAACTCCTTGTCCTCACTTCACTCCGCATTCTCTACAGGTATAAACATAATAAAACATTAAATTGCATTATAGCGCACCGTGCCGGTTGACGCCAGGTTTATTTTTCTAATGAATCATACTTTTTAAAAAACAATTTATATATAACATCACATTCTAATAACTTCTACAAACTTCTGTACTGATATAGCAGTGCATATTTAAAACAAAATGAACAAACTGTCAAATTAACATATAAGCCTCCTCTGCCGCCCAGGAAAAACCATAGATAAAAAACAAAATCTCAAGTTTTGAAAAAACTATGGAAACCTGTGTATCCACGGCAATAATGCAGAGTAACTCAAATTTGAGTGGTGGAACCTCACTCTTGTACTATTAATAAATAATAATGATAATAATATTAATAATAAATTCGACTTGCTCGGGCTAGCCTGCGCTAGAAAGTGACCACTTACTAAATACCTCTTCAAACATCGAATAAGTTTCACCCAACACTAAATTCTCATTGGCCACTGCCTACATAACAACTGAACTTAAGTAACAAGACACTTAAGATCTGCTTACATGTCGTTAGGACAATTATTTTTCGCTATACTTCGTAACGCGAAAAAATTCTAGTCTCAACACATGGGGGGGGGGGGAGGCACAGTGGCAGATTCCAATTCCTTCTTCAAATATATATCACTTTCCATGAAACTTCTTCATGATAAATTTATTTTTTTTTCCTCAATGGTATGATCCCGGTCATCGTCACATGTCATCCAATTTATGTGGTCCTAATTCATGTGGCAATGCTACTGTTTTCGAGTTACCGTCTCTGTTACTTCATGTGATCATTTGTGATGTCATAATTTCTCTCACTTGATTCGCCTCGAAGCGAACATTTGCCCTCTTCGAGATAACTGGCGGGGGGACGTCAAATTGCAGGCAAAGACGCTATATTTCATTCTTCTTTTATGAATTACGATTTGTCAGGAATCCGAGAGAGAGAGAGAGAGAGAGAGAGAGAGAGAGAGAGAGAGAGAGAGAGAGAGAGAGAGAGGTTTCCACAAGAACTTTGATTAACAAAACTGGAAAGAAAAAAACTAAAACTGATTACGTGTAATGATATAAAAGCCAATAATTATTTAACTGGACCAAAATTGCACTAAATCAGGTTGTGCATCAATAATATATATATATATATATATATATATATATATATATATATATATATATATATATATATATATATATATATATATATATATATATATATACATATTTATATACACACACATATATATATATATATATATATATATAATGTATAAAATTAATAGCATAATTGAAAATTAAAGGCCGTGGTCATCAAGCTATCAAAATAGTATACACCACAACAAGATTACCGATGTCGGAATGAAAACCCAATGTTCTTCTTCGAAACATTTTGTTTATCAAAAAGCAAATTACAAACAATAAATCTATTGCAGACAATATTGTTTTCCATGAAAACAATATTGTTTATATAAACAACAAAAACACTGGAATCACCTTAACGGTAACCTTAAAACAATGATTGAATTCCGATAGTAAAAGATTCTAACACGTTAGTATTCATATACCGAACGCCTCAAAACATTACTATATTACCTTGTGATAAGCTTTCCAATAAAAATCACCATAAGAATAACAAATAAAACATAACTATCCACTTCACAGATAGCAAGTGTCTTCGGTACTTGGCATAAGGTTTATAGTAATGCCTCATTCAAAGTTGAGTTTTTGTTGGAGGGTACACTATGACACATTTCTATTTTATTTCTCTTCATGTTTTGTTTAAGTTTTTATAGTTTGTATATGAAAGATTTATTTCAATATTGTTACTGTTCTTAGAATATTTTATTCTAATTGTTAATTGCTTCTCTTGTATTTCCTTATTTCCTTTCCTCACTCGGCTATTTTCCCTGATATAGTCCTCGGGGTTATAGCATCCTGCTTTTCGAACTAGGGTTGTAGTAGTAGTAGTAGTAGTAGTAGTAGTAGTAGTAGTAGTAGTAGTAGTAGTTATAATAATAATAATAATAATAATAATAATAATAATAATAATAATAATAATAACAACTAAAGGAAAGGTAAAAAGAAAAACATAATTTACTTTTTCTTTTATAAGTACATTACCAACAAAATAATAATAAAACTTTAAATTCCCATATACAGCATTAAAACAAAAGATATAAGACTGGTAATTAAACAAAAAACATACACGCTTTAATAACCGAAGCAGTTGAATACAACTTCCAACGATATCACTTTAGATATTATGGAATAGAGATTAACATAAAGACTTAATAATTACAATTGAGAAAAGAAATAATTAATGAATTGGAAGAAGGAGCAAGGGAAATAATAGAATTTTTTTTAAGATCTCTACCGTAGTCTTCCTGTTAATTGTTCAGAATCATTGTTCATAAATCTATCAAGACCCTGTCGGATCCTGCACTCATCAGACAGACGGAATTCTAAGAAAGGAAAACTACTTGGCAAGGATAGGAAAATATGTTTTGGCATTGGCCCTTTGCGTCAATAGGCGTAGGAGGAGATGATGATGATAGGTACAAGGAAAGTAGAAAACCACAATCATTTATATTCTGCATTGAAGGCTATAATTTTACAGAATAG
>NC_090738.1:33853801-33858801 GCF_036898095.1 Palaemon carinicauda
CAGCAGGTAGACCTATAGGCTCGTCCAAAACCCAATCACATGGATGGTGAGGTTCCAATCATTATCAGAAACTATCGAGATTAGCGGGGTCTCGAACTTCCATCCAACAGATTGCCAGGCAGGGATGTTTCCAATATATTTTATATTAAGATCACTAATAATGATGTTACGATGTCAGATACACTAGAAACGACAAATTAACCCTTTTACCCCCCAGGCTATTTGGAACTTTCCAACCATAACCCCCAGTCGTTTTTTTTTTTTTCAAGCACATTTTGCAATATATATTTTTTAAATTGCTCTAACAGCCTTAATTTTCGTCATAGAGAGGTCAGGATGGTCTCATTCTTTTGGAAAAGTTTTTCATAAAGTTATCAATAATATGCAAAAAAAAAAATGTAAATAGCAGTTTTTTGTAAGGACATACCAGTACGTCCATAGGGGTAAAGGGATGAGTTTTGTGAAACGTACCAGTACGTCCATTGGGGGTAATAGGGTTAAATGATTTCGTTTGATGCTGAAGAAATGTCGGAAATGCAGGGAAACTATTGAATTTATATGAAAATATATTAGTCATGAATCACTCATCATTCTAGTCTCGATCATACTAAAGGAACTCTTGGTATAACTTCTAACAATAAAACATGACAATTTCAAAGGGGGAAAGATATTCGACACGCTCACTTTCACGAAAAGCAGTTCATGATGAATTTGAATCATCATTAGATTATGGACTATAAGTCATGTCAACAGTAAAGTTTATAATCATAAATAGTAAACTCAATGTCTATCCAAGTCTATTAAGAAAAATAATAAATTAAAATTTACCATAAACGAAAAAACAAATCTAAGGTAAATTCGTCATTACAAATTTCGGAGCAGAGGCTTACAGAATCTATTAATAATAAGCATCTTAATTGTCTTGTTAATTTTACAAAACATAACGTGATAAAAATCATAAGGTTAAATTTAATTATTCATGTCAAACTCAATATCACATGATCAAGGATTGCATTAGAAACGTAATGCTCAATCCCAACTCAACCAAATGAGGTGGCCTAGAGGTAGAGTCCTTGCCTGGTGATTGCCGGACTGGGGTTCGAGTCCCACTCAGAATCGTTAGTACTTTGGTCGCTGCAACCTCACCATTCTTGTGAGCAAATGATGGGGGATTTGGGAGAGCCTATAGGTCTATCTGCTGAGTTATCAGTAGCCATTGCCTGGCTCTCCTTGGTCCAGCTTGGATGGAGAGGGAGCTTGGGCGCTGATTATATGTAATATGGTCAGTCTCTATGGCATTGTCCTGCTTGATAAGGCAATGTTACTGTCCACAGCCTCTACCATTCATGAGCGGCCTTTAAAAGAATACCCAATGTATTGAATACATATAGCAATTCATATATGCAATGTCACACGTTATTCCACTGAAGCGTCAATTACTGCCATAAGTGGCATTGCAACTACTACCAGGTCTTCAAGCAACTACAGAATTACTTGCCATCCCTTCACAGAGACTAAGAGACCGAGGAACTTCCCCATCCCTTAGTAATATGGTAGACATTCACGTCAACAATGTTGACCCTAACAATCAGAAACTGATGGTTATATCTGACAGATCTAAGATAATCCACAACTCCTCTCTGTGATAATGGTAAGAGCAGATCTATCGAATTGCCTGTAAAGCTCCCATACAGATCATCCATACTACATTGACGAAGGAACTATCGCACTGCCGACGGAACAGGCTTTGATGTCCTTACACTGATGAAAAAGTCAGGTTCCGGATGATCACAGAAGAAATGGATCATCCGAAATCATATCTACGGACAGGTTTTGATGTCCTTGACTGATTAAATAGTTACGGATGAGCATAGAAGAAATGGATCATCCGAAATCATATCTACGGTGCCCTGAGGGTTTGAACGGCATATAACCTTTAACAAATTTACGTAAAGAATATCAAGCCGACTTTTCATAATATCTTCTATGAACATCAGCTAATCGACCAAAACAGCATTGATTAGCTTAAAAACTGGGGTAAGACAGTCCATCTTAACTTCCTTTAACTACATAGTACACCAGATGCAATGATGATATGAAAGTTTATATGCTGTGAATCTACCTGGAGACAATATTTACAGAATATCAGCGTCTGAAAATAAATATTTCACGAAAAAAATATATAAATAAAAACAATTTTTTTCTAATTGAATATTACCAATAACAAAATCCCAGCTTAAAATTTATATTATAATAGTGACAACCATCCAAAGAGAAAAAGGACAAGTACTAAATGAGCATCACTTTAATGATACCAATAGTCTACTGGAAAATCTCTCTCTCTCTCTCTCTCTCTCTCTCTCTCTCTCTCTCTCTCTCTCTCTCTCTCTCAAAAAAAAAAAATTGATACTATCATCTAAACCTCTCTCTCTCTCTCTCTCTCTCTCTCTCTCTCTCTCTCTCTCTCTCTCTCTCTCTCTCTCTCTCTTAAAAAAGCATTTGATCCCATCATCTAAACACCCGTCTCTCTCTCTCTCTCTCTCTCTCTCTCTCTCTCTCTCTCTCTCTCTCTCTCTCTGTGGCGTGGGATGGCGGAGCAGGAACATGAGATCATCAGAGCAAAAGCATTGTATAGAACTGAGCATGAAATGTTCCCGACCAGCAACAGGCACTATAAAGATACACCACCTTCCAATACCAGAAGCCTAATGGTATGTCATTTTCAAGGCGACAAAAAAGCATGGAAGCACCACAGTGCCACACCTCTTACCCAGCAAAAAGGTGTCGTACCGCTTGTACGGCGTCCAAGAGAAGTCGCCTTGGCTCTGTCGAGAACATTTTGTTCCCCACTTAATGGTTGCTAATTCAGGCAAAGTTCTTATTTAACAATTACAGTGGAAAGTTCCAGATTAAGATTGGTGACGAAGTTAACTGTATTGATTTCTGGTATCACATTGATAAAAGGTGAATATATATCTTATGATCAAAGAGAAAACAGTTGAGTGGGCTTTCTGTGAGAAAAAAAAACCAGGGTATAATGGTATAAATACGACGAGAAAATAAAGATAAACATTGATTGAAATCTTGAATTATTAAGGAAAAGGAGAAAAGGTTGATGAACTGAAAAGAATTGACTTTTCATGCCAGTAAACAGCATTACAATATATATATATATATATATATATATATATATATATATATATATATATATATATATATACATATATATATATATACATATATTATATATATATATATATATATATATATATATATATATATATATATATATATATATATACACACAGACACACATATACATACATATACACAGATACATAAATACAGTACATATACATATACATACATATACACACATACATATATACATATACATCATATATATATATATATATATATATATATATATATATATTATATATATACACCAATGAATTCAAACAGCCACTTACTAAGAAAAAGTTGCAATGAGATACAGAATGTTAACTTGTCAATACATTTACTTTGAAAATTAACAGCCATGTAACACACCAACCGACAATAAAAATAATATTAAAATATTGACGTTTCTTATACAGTCCCGTCATGTAATAATAACCAGTTTTTAGTTGAAAGCAAATATTTCTAATCACTCTAAACATAGCTGCATGCATCATCACATTTCCATAGTAATAATTTAAAAAATATTGAAATTAAGCAAACAAATGGGAAATATATGCCAACAATATATACGTAAAAGAAAAAAAATCTACAAAAAACTTTTGCTACTAAAATATGCACTGAAATACACCTGTAACGGCGACCTGGTCAGACACTATTAATAACAAAAGTGTTATTTCATAACGCTATGCCATTTCTCTCTCTCTCTCTCTCTCTCTCTCCTCTCTCTCTCTCTCTTCTCTCTCTCTCTCTCTCTCTCTCTCTCTCTATATATATATATATATATATAAATATACATATTGTATATATATATATAATATATATACACATATATATATACATATATACACACATATAAATACATATATGTATATATATACATACATACATATATAGATATATATATACATATATATGCATATACATAAATATAAATATAAATATACATACATACATACATACATACACGGAGAGAGAGAGAGAGAGAGAGAGAGAGAGAGAGAGAGAGAGAGAGAGAGAGAGAGAGGGGGGGGGGGGTAATATTGTAGTACCTAGCGCCTCATGCATTTTGAAATAATTATAAAATATTAAAATGCACGAAAACCCTTGTTACTAAACTCCTTTCATTATTTCCTACTGGCTCTAACAATGTGTATGTACGATAATATCCATAGTTCTACCTGTATATTCTCAGGCATGTGTGCGCATGTGACTGTATGCAAAACTTACTCAGACGCGCACACATGGAAATCATCCCCCCCCCCCCCGCCCTCCACCGTAATGATGGACCTCTGCAGCATAACCTTGAATGATTACTTCGTGACTTTTCAACCGAAGGGAGGGTGATTCCAAGAAGGTAAAGTCGAGATCATGAAGGCAAAATACGGGGAATCTGATGCTCCCTGTATTTTTCGCCATTCGTTTCAGGCATTCGCTCCAGCTGGAACCCCCGTCGGGAAATAGATATATTTTCGATTTATAAAAAAAAAAAAAAATAAATAAAAAAGTAAGTAAGTACGTAAGTCTTAAGTGAGGCAAAATGATGTTTAAACAGCAAATGTTTTTATGTTGAATAGGCTGATAAAAATCTTGTTTTATAGTTTATATTTGAACGACCTGATTTAATGTTTTTACTGTTCTTAAAATATTTCATCTTAATTGTTCATTATTTCTCTTGCGGTTTATTTATTTCCTTAATTCCTTTCCTCACTGGGCTATTTTCTCCGTTGGGGCATCCTGCTTTTCCAACTATGGTTGTAGCTTAGCTAGTAATAATAATAATAATAATAATAATAATAATAATAATAATAATAATAACA
>NC_090738.1:33868801-33871301 GCF_036898095.1 Palaemon carinicauda
GAGAATACTTTCAAATCATTTGTCATCTTGAAATCAAATATTAAGGAACCAGAATTTTCTCTCATTTCTTCCTTATTTGGAATAAAGCCAAAACAATGTTTATTTTATCATCGTTGGGTTTCCAAAGAAGCTTTACAAACCATACACTTATCTAAAATCAGACCAATTGTAAAACAAAATCTAAAAAATATGCATTGTATAATACAGTATCACTGTTAAAAAAACTGTTCTCAGACGTATTTCAGTAAAATACAGGCGACCGTAATTTTTACCCTACTTTGTTATTATCTTTTACGGGTTGGTGACCGTAATATCACTCCTTAACGTAAATACATCCGTTTTTAAAACGATAAAAGCCTGGCAATTTTTATTCCAGGATTCTTACAGTTTTTAACAACAAATTTTTAACAGTAGTTTATTACAAATCTTGTTGCAGACCTACATAAATAAGTTAAAGCTGCCACTAGTTTAACCTCACAGTGCATCCATAACCAGACAAAATCTGATGGAAACTGGGTAGAAGAAAACTAATAGGACACCTGATCTGTTAGATGGGAAGCTGAAAAACTTGGGGAAAGCAGACTTAATCACCAAAGCATATCAAAGTTTTGAAAAAAATAAATTATCCTAGTATAACCTGAAGCATATTACACTAAATAACTAAAATTTGCATGAATTACGTTTATTAGAATCTGTGAAGTAGATCTTATGTACATTGTGGGTAATAATGTCAACATGAGAAGTTGAAACTTTATTGAATACATGAACTAACAAACTTTGGATTCTTTAACGTTACATCGTAATATGACCCCATGAATTTCCCTTTAAAATGGAAAGATGATTAAATTTGAAAATAAAATATCCATCATTTTCAGGAATAACTTACTTCGGAAATACCAATCATTAACATTGTATTAAGATCCAATTTTATATTTCATAACAATGCTTCACGTGCTATTGCATTGGTTTCCTTAATGTTTTATTTCAATGAAAAATTAGAACGATCAGTGATGAAACTAAAAACTATACATTACTCCAACAAGAATAAATTCAATCTTCCTAACTGCAGCGGGGATAAAGGATCAAAATGTACTGTGCATGAAAGTGGAATTCCTATGAAGGGTAAGTTAAATTTTGAATACCAAATTGAAAGAACTTCAATGTGCTTTCTCATATTTTCTATAAGAGGAAAGTAGTTCATTAAAAAGAAAATTGCGTGATAAGATTATTTCAATAATTATGCCTTTTGCACCTACATTCGAACATAAAAGCAAATTCCAAATATCTCTCTCAGACTAATCCTATAAAGAAAACAAAACTTCACTGATGTTCTCAATGGAATAATTGGAAAGACAGAACTTCAAATGATATTAAATAGATCAAAATAACTAATTGCCTACGCCAACGAAGTTGGAAGGAGGTTATGTTTTACCCCCTGTTTGTGTGTTTGATTGTTTGGATGTGTGTGTGTGTGCTTGTTTGTTTGAGTGAGTGTGTGTGTCTGTTTGTTTGTGAACAGTTTACTGGTCGCATTATCAATTGTAAAGTAATGAAACTTGAAGGGATTAACGGTTATGTAATAGGCTGGAAATGGTTAAATTTTGGAAGGTCAAGTCAAGCAAAATTTCCAATTCACGTAATCAGCATAAATTTGGATATCGTTGTCACAGAAACTTCAAACTTCACATTTGAGTATAAGAAAATCCAAGCCAGTTAATATATGTCAACGTTAAGGTCTACCAAAAGGTCGAGAAATAAGCTGCCACGGCGGAGGTCTGCGGTCTAATGAGTGTCCCTCTAGTTTACTATAAGACACCATTGCCACACTTGGAAATTCTCGTTCTGAATTCTTTCTTATACTGTAGCTTGAGAGCTGAGTCACTTACTACATATTTCGGAAGTGGAAATATCCTGCATAGGAATTAATTGTTTAACCCTTAACTATTGGTGAAATCTCAACCATACTGGGGTAACCCAAATATTAGTACCATTGGTTCCACGGGAATAAAGAAGAAGAAGAAGAAGAAAAAGAAGAAGAAGAAGGTGTACAGTTTACAATTTAAGGTTTTGCGATTACTCATATGCAGTTCTCTGGATCGCTGCTGGAATGTCACATTAAATTTGTAGTTTTATTTCAACAACATATGGGGAAAAAAATTCGTGCAGGGTAGGAAGGCTATAACCTTTATACTAAGGGCTGTCAATGAAGCTTGGCACGATTTAAAACAGTATAATGGCTAAATATTGCATGAAAGGTTATTCTCGTGCTCAGGGTAATCAGACTTAAAGCACCACATGAAGAAGTAAAATTAATATTTCAGGACATCAGGAATTTCTTATGTCATCTTAAAGATACGAGTTGACATAAAGTAAAATGTTGCCCAAAACATCTCCATACCAAATTTGATAAATAAAATCCATTTGGGAATATATTCAATACCGATAAAAGCCCACAAAACACATCCAAATGACTGAAACAGGACTTTGGTAACTCGACTTT
>NC_090738.1:33878801-33882019 GCF_036898095.1 Palaemon carinicauda
ATATAAGTCATTTTACAGTTTATATATGAAATATCTGTTTTGATGTTACTTTTTTTTTTTAAATAATCTACTTTAATTGTTCATTATTTCTCATATCGTTAATTAATTTCCCGATTTCATTTCCTCACCGGGCTATTTTTCCTTGTTGGACCCCTTGGACTTATATCATCTTGCTTTTCCAACTAGGGTTGTAGCTTAGCTAGTATAATATATATATATATATATATATATATATATATATATATATATATTATATATATTTATATATTATATATATATATATATATATATATATATATATATATATATATATATATATATACAATGTTCCATGTCAACGGAACGGATAATGAGATATCGAAACACGGTTTTTTTTTTCACTTTATTACAAAAAGGTTTTTGAATACACTTTTACACAGCCGATACTATCAGGTGAGTACCTTGTCTAATGATCGCTCGATATGTACTCCCTAACCTTCGGCAAGTAAGTTATAATGTTGCTCTACCAATATGCTGAATTATTAGGTTTTGTGGAATTCTCCACTGTGGTGGAAATATACTGTAATGTCACCATTATGGTCTTAACACATTACCTTATGAAACTGGTTTACGTCACTGATAACAGAGTTCAGTGATCGCGCACTATAATTTATGACACTCATAGTACTTTTAAAAAGGTCATTAATCTTACTGTATAATACACATATTTTGCATACAAGGATTAGGACATTATGTATATATATATATATATATATATATATATATATATATATACAGTATATGTATATATATATATATACATATATATATATACAGTATATGTATATATATATATATATATATATATATATATACATATATATATACTGAAAATAAAAATATATGAATATATGGATACACATGTATGTGTGTGTATATATATATATATATATATATATATATATATATATACATATAAAACTAAAACCACCTCACGCTATACCTAAGGGGTGTAATAAAAAACTATAATAATCCCAAACAATTCTGTCGATGATCCACAAACAATGGGTAACAATTACAGTACACATCGATTTCAAAGCAAAAAATACATTATTTTAATCCCTATTATTATAGTTATCATTTCCATTATTATTACTATTATAAGGATTATTACTATCGTTACCAATACTATTTTCTGGAAACTAATTTTTATTACAATAGTTTTTTAAATAAATTAAATTAAAAACAAAAACCTCTACGGTACATAGCGACCAGGCGGCAAGAACCAATTAGCAACAAATACCAAATAAAGGAACTAAAAAGTTTACAACGTTTCTTTGAATGCAAATCATCATACAGTAACATGGATACTTTGGTATCACGCGAATGCCTCAATTTTAAAAACTACTGTTGCTACGTATAATTGTGTATAATGCTACAGACCCTATGCCCTTCATGTTTATGACTGACAACTGTTTGTGTGAGTGTGTATGTAATACATACACACACACACACACACACACACACACACACATATATATATATATATATATATATATATATATATGTATATATAAATTATATGTAATGTATGTATGTATGTATATATATATATATTATATATATATATATATATGTAGGTATATGCATATGTATATGTATATATATACATATATAATAATAATAATAATAATAATAATAATAATAATAATAATAATAATAATAATAATATTTCCCAATTAAAGGTGTTTATGCATATAGTCACGATATTACTACTACTACTACTACTACTACTACTATAATAATAATAATAATAATAATAATAATAAAACAGGTAATCAATTAGAAAACAAAAAAAGTTCGATTGCAAATAAGGAAAAAATCAGATACATTTATTCCATACCCTATTTTCTTAATCTTATCTCCTCGTTAGCACAACTCAGCTAAATTAGACAATTTCTCTCTCACTGACCTTCGGAGAAGTGATAATATAAATTGATTTATAAATAGTAAAGTGTAACTGATATCCATATAACTTACACTCTCCCAAAAAATAAATGTTATATATCCAGATTTTATTCATATTTCTGTGTATAGAAATGAAAATTCAAGTAGTGAGTATTTCTATCCTTTAATGAGCATTATAAAGACAGAAATTAATTGGAAATTTAAAATACCTAATGCAAACATCCCTTTAATAATAATAATAATAATAATAATAATAATAATCATCATCATCATCATAATAATAATTCATTAACTGAAAGATTCAGGCACAATAATGCAGCATAGGAAGTAGATAACTGTTTATAAATCTGAAAAGAGAGAGAGAGAGAGAGAGAGAGAGAGAGAGAGAGAGAGAGAGAGAGAGAGAGAGAGAGAGAGAGAGAGAGAGAGAGAGAGAGAGAGAGAGAGAGAGTATTGAGGCCCATGATGATATCACACTTATCTCCTTGGCTAAATACATAATCAATTTAGAAGAAACAGACAATACCTCTTTATAAACATGTGGGGCGTAGTTAAAGCATACTAGATATCTTGAAATAATGTTTAAATATCACAGAAAACTAACAAGATAAGTCTATAAAAAAGGAAAAATTATGAATTAAAATGCAGAAGAAAACGAATATCACTTAACATGGTTATCCCAGTACATTGAGTGGGATATTATTATGTTAAATTTATAAAAAAAAACCGATAACACTTTTATAACCAAAGTATTGATATACATGTTAACTCCCAGCCGCTAAAATATGAAAAAAATAAATGTTTAGTTTTAATAATGAACAAACCCCCCCCCCCTCTCTCTCTCTCTCTCTCAAGCAATGGCCGGATGTAATCTGGGCAGCGTGGCATCTCACGTGTCGTTCCTTATGAGGACATTCCAGGCGACGTGACCCATAATGACCCCATTCGACCACTGTCTACAACTTTTACCTCCACGGCTCATGAGGTCATATTAAGAGACCAATTTGTTCTTTTACGGGAACGTTTCTGCCCTAACACCCTCCAATGAAGGGTAAGTGTGGGAGGCGAAATGGGCAAGGAAATTCTTCACCAACATACCTTACGGGTTGAACATTCAAGAGAAAATGGTAGCATATATCTACACATAAATACCCATATATATATATATATATATATATATATATATATATATATATATATATATATATATATATACACGATATCATATTAAATACATACAATCTTACATACAATCTAACTGAAAATTTTTA
>NC_090738.1:33887519-33892519 GCF_036898095.1 Palaemon carinicauda
TTTATTTAATTTTTAGAAAAAAACAAGCCCTTGCTCATTTTCTAGGCGGGAGGAGACTAAAGATTGTGACCTAATAATAATAATAATAACAATTTCAGCAAAAGCCATAAACAGAGTTACAATAGGGGTACAGTAATATTACACTTATAATATATATATATATATATATATATATATATATATATATATATAATATATATATATATATATATATATATATATATATATATATATATATATAAAACCTATTCTGAATGATGAGACTGAAATACTGACGGAATGCAGTATTCTCGAGAGAAAATTAATCTGAAAAAGTTAAAATTTTGTATAAATATAACGCCACTAAAGTAGCAATTATTTTCATCTGGTTTCTGAAAGGGGGTATACTTCTCTTGGATAATAATAATAATAATAATAATAATAATAATAATAATAATAATAATATACACCATAAAAACGTGACAACCCATGTCTAGTAAAAGCAGATGTGAGTGACTGTGGTAAAATTATTTAAAAATTACAGAGGATAGATAAATAAAAAAGGGAAATAAAAAAATTAAATCCAAATACAGTAACGTTGATATGGCGATCAGCCAAATGCTTAACATTTACACACACGCACACACTTGCGTTTCCTACGCGCTGAACGAACGCTGGATAAAGCCACGCTTAAACGGGAAGGGGGGGGGGGGGGGGGAATACCAGCAGTTTGAAATACTGTCAGCTTAATACCGTGCGCGTTTATTACATCTCTGTGTAACAAAAAACAGTTCTAATATTTAGTTTGACCATTGATTTTCATCTCTCTCTCTCTCTCTCTCTCTCTCTCTCTCTCTCTCTCTCTCTGACAATCTACCAGCATCAATATATCAATTTCTGTTTTTGTTTACGGTGACCTTCAATAAGGTCTAATGATTTTGAAATTAGTTGAACCTCCATAGTCTTATGTTGTCCTCGTGCAAATGAATGCCACTTTCTTGCATTTTAAGAGAAAATCTATGCAAGTGTAGTGGAAGAAACTCCTCGGGTCCCGATTTTTTTTTCTGATCTAATGATCGTTCCACAGCGTGAGTGGTGTCTGTAGTCATTATTTTTCCCCTCTTCTCCCCAACTCCCTGTGTGTTTGTGTGTGTATGTGTTTGTGTACTTAAAAGATATATCTAACCCAACTTAGGCTCCTACGGCATATGTTACCTAATAAGTAACAATCATCATCTATTATACCATGTGGCAGGCTATGTGGTAACGTCCCTGACTGGTGATTACCAGACTAGAGTTAGAGTCCCGGTCAAATTCATAAGTTCTTTTGGTCGTTGCAACCTCATCATCCTTTTGAGCTAAGGATGGGTGGTTTGGGGAGCCTATAGGTCTATCTGCTGAGACATCAGCAGCCATTGCCTGGCCCTCCTGGTCCTTGCTTAAATATAAGAATAATTAGCATAAAACATATAAAAAGATGTTCTTCAGTATTTACAAATTAAAAAGTAAAACTAAAATGCAAATGAATACCACTTTCTTGCATTTCAAGAGAAAATGCAGTGAAAGAAACTCCTCCGTTCGTGATTTTGATAAAAATAATTAATATAAACTATATAAATGATGCCCTTCAGTATTAATAAATTAAAATCTTCAGAGTTAAAAGTATCCGGGACAGTAACAAGAACCCCTTAAATGTGTTAACCAGCCAAGAGCCATAGTGCCAAGAAGCACCAGAAATCTCCAAGGAATACACATAACTTCACTCCCCTCTTGACTAAACTGCCTCTGTATGGCCCCAGATAGTAAGCTGATGACCTGTCGCACGTGTGACTTGATGACCTATCGGGTACGAAGGCAGGAGGGAGGGATGGATGGGGTAGTAGAGGGACAACCATTTAAGGGTCTGTAGGTCGAGTGTAGTGACCTGTACAAGAGAGATAGTGTCGATGGTGTCAGTAACTCAATAGAATTCCTAGTGACAAATGGCTGCGCCGCTGAGATCTCAGGCAGGTCCTTCCAGGTTACCGAAGCAGCGGCCGGACCTTTCCGCAAACAGGGATAATTTGTGAATAGTTTCTTATGGTCATAATCTTAATAATTCATCAAATTTTAATTTTTTATGCAATTCATGTGTTGTTTTCAAATGGAAGTTATTGCCAGAGCTTCATCTGAGAAGACTGGCAGTCATTTCGTTATTTCAGTAAAATTAAATCGTCTTGAGACACTAGCTAATTCTATTTATCAATAGCATGAGCAGCCAAACATCACCGGTAGGGTTAACAACACCAACAAACTTATTTTAAAGAATGATTGAAATACAAATTCAATGAAAGAGAGAGAGAGAGAGAGAGAGAGAGAGAGAGAGAGAGAGAGAGAGAGAGAGAGAGAGAGAGAGAGAGAGAGAAATATTAGGACAGCCAACCTTATCTATTCGAAGCCCCTCCTTTGACCCATCGTTCTCAGATCGTCACACCAGGCCAAAGACCCACATAATTTTTCCTTACCAATAAACTTCCTCTTAATAGGACCCTTTCCCTTAACTGTTTCTACTTCATTACTTGACATACTACAAATTTGCAGTCGACAATCATTTTGCAATACCATTTCTTACACTTGCTTAAACATGAGAGCAGTATGGGAAATTGCATCGAAGACAGTCACTCTTAATTAGCTTCCAAATAAAAATATTCCTTTTACATGTACAGCATGTATGCATTTACGAATGGATATGTGAATGTGCACTATATACGGTGTATATATATATATATATATATATATATATATATATATATATATATATATATTATAAAATATAGGATATAAATATATAAATATACATGTGTATATATACATACATATACACACGTATATATATAAATATATACACACACACACACACATATATATATATATACATATATACATACATGCTACATATATAATAGTAAAAAAAATATATGCACACATACATATGTATATTTATAATATATATTATATATATATAGAGAGAGAGAGAGAGAGAGAGAGAGAGAGAGAGATGAGAGAGAGAGAGAGAGACGAGAGAGAGAGGAGAGAGAGAGAGAGAGAGGAAAATTCATCCATGCAACGGAACGAGTGTCGTCCCTTCTCTCCTAAGATAACCTACTTCAAGAACGGAGGATAGGCCTAGACATGCCTACCATAAACATAATTTTCTGCAGTTTGTGGTGCCATCTTATTCCCATTTTTAGAGGGGGGAAGGGAACAGATGACGCATTGGGCAACTACCGGGATGGTGGAAAGGCGGGGCGGAGGGGGAGGGGGTTATATCTCCTTTCGGAAGGGTCCTGATCCCTCCCTAAATCTCCCTTTTATATCTGATGACTCTCCAAAGGGTCTAGTCAGAACTTTGGTCACAACTTCCGTTCTTTTCTCGGTGTTTCGATTTGTATTCTTGGATACAATCAGAAAATGCCTTGTTTTTTTCCCGGGAGTTTCTCTGTTTGGATTAAATCATATTTACATGTTACTGTCTACTTACTGAGAAGCCATGCTGATAAGGTTACAACAACCAAAACAAAACCAATATCAATACAATCATAACAAATCTAAAAATATTAATGGTAAAGGATGCAGTGAATAGGTCTATGCATATAGTTCTCCTTTTTTCTGTACGTGATTTCTACCCAAGTTTTATAGACTCTGAGAAAGCTTATGATTCTGTCAAAACTTCAGCAAGTACAGCAATCCTAAACCTACATAAAGATAGTGAGAAAATTACAAATGAGAAAGGAGTTAAACAGGGAGATTTAATCTCTCCTAAATTATTCAGAACACGGATTGAGAAACATTGATGGGAAATTCCTTAGCAACTTATGATTTGCAGATGACATAATTCTGTTTGGTGAATTATAGGAGGCATAGCAAAACGTGATGGATGATTTGAATAGAGAAAGCAGAAATGTAGGACTGAAAATGAATATTAGTAAAACTAAAATAATGATGAATGGAAATGCAGAGACAACAAATACAGGTTATGAACGAACCTCTAGAGATTGTTAGTGAACATACATACTTAAGAGAGTGTTTCCCCAGGACTAGAAACCGAAATCAAAAGAAGAATAAGCATGGGATGGAAAGCTTTAGGTACACAAAATGAGATTATGAAAGGTAAAATATGTTTCTCTAAAAATGAAATACTTTTTAATCAGATGGTCCAACTTGAAGCCTTACTAAAACTGTAGTTCACAAGCTGGTTACAACTATTGAGCTATGGAAAGAAAAATAATGGGAATAACACTGAAGAGACAAAAAAATTAGCTACACAGATAAGAGAGCAAACTAGCAAACTAGAGTAGAAAATATTCAAACATGTAAGAAAAAGAAATGGACATGGGCAGGATTTATAGTGAGAATGGACACCACAATGATATCCTAAGGCGCCTCACCAATACCCCGAGGCACCATTCAGCTTCAGCGATGTTTGTTGAAAATAGACTGGATAACCTAAAAACCATCATTCGTCGCTCAATAGTAAGTCTCACCTCCCGCCTACGATCTAGTGAAAATCCCCTAATTCAAAATGTGCTTGCAAGTGAAGCGAGAATAAAATCCAAAATGTGGAAACCTGGAATACGGAAGCGTCAGTACAATGAATTGTATTCACTAATATTTGATAGTGTGGCTATGCCAAATCTTCATCACTAAATAACTTTGGTATGATACCCAGTAATGTTATGATAACATGTTTTATTATGTTACATCTTTGTTGTCTGGATGTCCTGTATTTCCTTCACACCACCTGCTCAGTGACTAGATTTTTTTTTCCTCCCCAGTGTTCTTTCACTATTCAAGCAATTCCTGTTCCAACATATTTATCATTGTCATCTCCATTTTTTTTTCTTTTCTCCCTCTCTTTTTGTTTGCTGATATGTATGTTATCATCATTGTTCAGCGATAATTCTATTGTGATTTTGTTATCCAGACCTTAGAACTCTGTGGTCAACCTGCTAATTGATGTTTATAATATATCACTGATATTA
>NC_090738.1:33907519-33915019 GCF_036898095.1 Palaemon carinicauda
AGAGAGAGAGAGAGAGAGAGAGAGAGAGAGAGAGAGAGATTAACTCTCTCTCTCACAGACACGTCCTACTGGAAACGAGAAGAAAAATTGGAAAGTAAAAACACTGAAACGAGAAGAAAAAATGGAATGTAAAAACACCGAAACGAAAAAAAAAATGGAAAGTAAAAACACTGAAACGAGAAGAAAAAAATGGAATGTAAAAACACCAAAACGAAAAAAAAAATGGAAAGTAAAAACACTGAAACGAGAATAAAAAATGGAATGTAAAAACACCGAAACGAAAAAAAATGGAAAGTAAAAACACTGAAACGAGAAGAAAAAATGGAATGTAAAAACACTGAAACAAGAAGAAAAAATGGAATGTAAAAACACTGAAACGAAAAGAAAAAATTGAATGTAAAAACACTGAAACGAAAAAAAAATGGAATGTAAAAACACTGAAACGAAAAAAATGGAATGTAAAAACACTGAAACGAAAAAAAAAAATGGAAAGTAAAAACACTGAAACGAGAAGAAAAAATGGAATGTAAAAACACTGAAACAAGAAGAAAAAATGGAATGTAAAAACACTGAAACGAAAAGAAAAAATGGAATGTAAAAACACTGAAACGAAAAAAAAATGGAATGTAAAAACACTGAAACGAAAAAAATGGAATGTAAAAGCACTGAAACGAGAAGAAAAAATGGAATGTAAAAACACTGAAACGAGAAGAAAAAATGGAATGTAAAAACACTGAAACGAGAAGAAAAAATGGAATGTAAAAACACTGAAACGAGAAGAAAAAATGGAATGTAAAAACACTGAAACGAGAAGGAAAAATGGAATGAAAAAACATTGGAAAGAAAAGAAAAAATGGAATGTAAAAACACTGAAACGAAAAGAAAAAGTGGAATGTAAAAAACATTGAAACGAGAAGAAAAAATGGAATGTAAAAAACACTGAAACGAAAAGAAAAAATGGAATGTAAAAACACTGAAACGAAAAGAAAAAATGGAATGTAAAAAACACTGAAACGAAAAGAAAAAATGGAATGTAAAAAACACTGAAACGAAAAAATTGAATGTAAAAACACTGAAACGAGAAGAAAAAATGGAATGTAAAAACACTGAAACGAGAAGAAAAAATGGAATGTAAAAACACTGAAACGAGAAGAAAAAATGGAATGTAAAAACACCGAAACGAAAAAAAAATGGAATGTAAAAACACTGAAACGAGAAGAAAAAATGGAATGTAAAAACACTGAAACGAGAAGAAAAAATGGAATGTAAAAACACTGAAACAAAAAGAAAAAATGGAATGTAAAAAACACTGAAACGAAAAAGAAAAAATGGAATGTAAAAACACCGAAACGAAAAAAAATGGAATGTAAAAACACAAACGAGAAGAAAAAATGGAATGTAAAAACACTGAAAAAAAGAATAAAAAATGGAATGTAAAAATACTGAAACGAGAAGAACAAATGAAATGTAAAAACACTGAAACGAAAAGAAAAAATGGAATGTAAAAACACTGAAACGAGAAGAAAAAAAGGAATGTAAAAAACACTGAAACTTAAAGAAAAAAATGGAATGTAAAAACACTGAAACGAAAAAAATGGAATGTAAAAACACTGAAACGAAAAAAATGGAATGTAAAAACACTGAAACGAGAAGAAAAAATGGAATGTAAAAAACACTGAAACGAGAAGAAAAATGGGAAGTAAAAACATTGAAATAAACCCTTAGCCTAGGATGCCCCATAAACCCACTTGTCAATTAGTAATAAAAAAATCTAACGATCCCCAGGTATCCCTTCCTATGTCTCTAACGACGGTTTTTATGGGGACTGTTGAAAGTGATATGACCGATGAGACGGTCGGCCAATAAAACCGCTACTGCAATATCATATCTGGAAGAGCCCTCCCCCTCTACGCACTTAATAACTGGGCGCTGTAGGTCATCGCCGGCGTGTGTCTATATACCGCTTTATGTGCGGGTTGCACGCGAGACCGACATTGTTCTTCCCGAGGTGGCATATTCCGTGTCACACAGATCGACTTCTCAGGGGGGGGGAAAATTGAAAAACCAAGAAGTCTTATATTGAGATGTGGAATAAATAAAGGTGAAATCTTTTGCCCAAATAATACATAATAAAAGAAAGTTTTGAAAAAAAAAAAAAAACTGGAATATAAGGAACTAAAATATAAGGAATAAAAGATTTTTGGAATAACTAAAATATAGGGAATAAAAGATTTTTGGAAGAACTAAAATATAGGGAATTAAAGATTTTTGAACGAACTAAAATATAAGGAATAAAAATATTTTGGAAGAACTAAAATATAGGGAATGAAATATTTTTGGAAGAACCAAAATATAACGAATAAAAGATTTCTGGAAGAACTACAATATAGGGAATAAAAGATTTTTGAACGAACTAAAACATAAGGAATAAAAATATTTTGGAAGAACTAAAATATAAGGAATGAAAGATTTTTGGAAGAACTACAATATAGGGAATAAAAGATTTTTGAACGAACTAAAATATAAGGAATAAAAATATTTTGGAAGAACTAAAATATAAGGAATGAAAGATTTTTGGAAGAACTACAATATAGAGAATAAAAGATTTTTGGAAGAACTACAATATAGGGAATAAAAGATTTTTGAACGAACTAAAATATAAGGAATAAAAGATTTTTGGAAGAACTAAAATATAGGGAATGAAAGATTTTTGAACGAACTAAAATATAAGGAATAAAATATTTTTGGAAGAACTAAAATATAGGGAATAAAAGATTTTGGAACAAACTAAAATATAAGAAATAAAAGATATTTGAACGAACTAAAATATAAGGAATAAAAGATTTCTGAACGAACTAAAATATAAGGAATAAAAGATTTTGGAACAAACTAAAATATAAGAAATAAAAAATATTTGAACGAACTAAAATATAAGGGATAAAATATTTTTGAACAAACTAAAATATATGGAATAAAAGAATTTTGGAAGAACTAAAATATAAGGAATAAAAGATTTTTGGAAGAACTAAAATATAGGGAATAAAAGATTTTTAGAAGAACTAAAATATAAGGAATAAAAGAATTTTAGAAGAACTAAAATATAGGGAATAAAAGATTTTTGGAAGAACTAAAATATAGGGAATAAAAGATTTTTGGAAGAACTAAAATATAAGGAATAAAAGAATTTTGGAAGAACTAAAATATAAGGAATAAAAGAATTTTGGAAGAACTAAAATATAAGGAATAAAAGATTTTTGGAAGAACTAAAATATAAGGAATAAAAGATTTTTGGAAGAACTACAATATAAGGAATAAAAGATTTTTGGAAGAACTAAAATATAAGGAATAAAAGATTTTTGGAAGAACTAAAATATAGGGAATAAAAGATTTTTGGGAGAACTAAAATATAAGGAATAAAAGAATTTTGGATGAACTAAAATATAAGGAATAAAAGATTTTTGGAAGAACTAAAATATAAGAAATAAAAGATTTTTGGAAGAACTAAAATATAAGAAATAAAAGATTTTTGGAAGAACCAAAATATAAGGACTAAAAGATTTTTGAACGAACTAAAATATAAGAAATAAAAGAATTTTGAAAGAACTAAAATATAGGGAACAAAAGATTTTTGAACGAACTAAAATGTAAGGAATAAAAGATTTTTGAGCGAACTAAATCATAAGGAATAAAAGATTTTTTAAAAAACTAAATTATAAGGAATAAAAGAAAGTTTTGAAAGAACTAAAATATACAGAATAAAAGAAAGGTTTGGAAGAACTGAAATATAGGCAATAAAAGAGCATTGAAAGAACTAAAAAATAAGGAATAAAAGAAAGTTCTGAAGGTACTAAAATAAAAGGAATACAAGAATATTTTGAAAGAACTAAAATATAAGGAATAAAAGAAAGTTTTGAAAGAACTAAAGATAAGAAATAAAAGAAAGTTTTGAAAGAACTAAAATATAAGGTATGAAAGAAAATTTGAAATAACTAAATATAAGGAATAAAAGAAAGTTTTGAACGAGCTGAAGTATAAGGAATAAAAAAAGTTCTGTAAGAACTAAGATATAAGAAATATAAGTTTTGAAAGAACTAAAATAAAAAAAAAGGTTTAAAATAACTAAAGTATAAGGATTAAATGAATCTTTTGAAAGAACTAGAATATACGGAATAATAGAAAATAGTGAAAGTACTAAATATAAGGGCTGAAAATAGATTCTACATAGATATATTGTATATAAATGATAGGTTTTCAAAGTAAAATACTAATAAATGCAAAACATTTAAAAACTATATAACATAAAAAAACAGTTTTCACAAGAAAGTTATATCCATGAAAAAAAAACTCCATTCTGAAATAAAATATACAGTAAGACTTCGTCAAAATTAATTAACCTTCGAAATTAGGAAAACAAATGAGATAACCTTCTAAGTAAAGAAAAAAAAATCCAAAAACGGTAATAAATACAATGGAGAAGACTAGCTTCCAAAAATTTAAAACAAAAATTAAATCTCCAAAGCTTAGCGTAAACAACGTGAATTAATATCCCTTTTTAAATCTAATTCCAAAAATAGAATAAAAATTATTGCGGAAGAACAAGAGGATTGAAGCTTTGGAATTTGTAATGAATAAGGATCGGAATGAATAACTTTCAATATATCGACAAATAGAAAACCCAAATATTTTTTTCAGTTGATTACATAAACTGGCTTAATCTAATTTACATACCTTTTATTTAAAGTGCATAAATTATTGTCAGATTTGGAAAATAATTAAATTAATATGAATATGAATACATTTCAGTAATGATTATTTATATATTCTATTATATTCGGGACACAAACTTCCTACGCTTTCAATTCTCCAACAAGAAATAAAATGATAAAAAAAAAGCGTGATTAAATTATTTCAGAAATCTGGCGTCACTACAGCTGTGATAACCACCGACATTGTGAAACAGGCGTGCGACCAGATATACAGAAAATATGTAAAGCGAATTAGTGTTTCATAAATATACAAAGCAAATGTGACTATTTGGACTTTTATCATTAAAACTAAATTTTATGACAGGCAAGGATTTATAAGAAATTAAACGTGCAACTTTTTTTTTTTTTTTTTTTGTCCAGACTCCAATTTTATTTTTCTAAAGAACTTTGTGGCGCTACATAAGTGTTAATTATTTTTATGTTGACCAGGTTGACATGAGTCTTTTTATAGTTTATATATGACATATCTGTTTTGAGGTTGTTACTGTTTTTAGAATGATTTATTGTTAATTTGTTCTCATCATTTATTTATTTCCTTATTTCCTTTCCTCACTGGGCTATTTTTCCCTATTGGAGCCCTTGGTCTTATATCATCTTTCTTTTCCAACTAGGATTGTAGCTTGGCTAATAATAATAATAATAATAATAATAATAATAATAATAATAATAATAATAATAACTGAATTATGAACTTGCAGAGCTATCAAATGCACTTTGTATTTTGATGCACATCTATATTGCATCGTTACTCATTTTCACAACTTGTTTCACGAGCACAATGTTATAAAAAAAATACCCTGGTGGAAAAGATCTGATAAGGGGGGGGGGGGGCAATAACCAGACATTTAACTCGTTAAATCTCGACACTGTTAGCTTTCCCTTTTAAAGAGAACCGTAAACCACACACGCAAAACAATAACTAGAGTCAAATCATATGTTGTGTAAGGGCAATTTGTGACACTGGACATAACCCAGCAGTGACAAATAGTGAAATAGAAGTCCGAAATCAATTAACCAGAGCATCATCGAAAGGATGGGATGCTAAGTAGCTCACTCTCTCTCTCTCTCTCTCTCTCTCTCTCTCTCTCTCTCTCTCTCTCTCTCAAAAAAAAAAAAATCTTCAGTGTTGTGGTGGCCTATTGGAAAAATCCCTGCCTGACGATATGCCGTACTGGGATTAGAGTCCCGCTCAAGCTCGATACTTTCTTGTAGTCTACAACCTGAATATCCTTGTGAGCTAAGGATGGGGGTTCGGGCGAGCTTATAACTTTACCGCCAAGTCATCATCAGCCATTGCCTGGCCCTCCCTGGTCCTAGCTTGGGTGAAGAGGAGGCTTGAGTTCATATGTATATATAGCCATTATCTAGGGCACTGTCCAGCTATCTAGAGCATTGCCCCTGTCCCTTGCCTATGCCATTCACGAGTAGCCTTTAAACCTTAAATGACTGAACCTAAATATGGTAAGTATGAAAACACAGTATATTCGCTGATGATACGGCTGATGGCAATAATATATACAATAAATTCCTTAGTATTTCCAGTGAAAAAAAAAATAATATAAATATATGCAAGCGATCTCCTTTTACAACGATGGTGAACATAAAATAACCTTACATAAAATCTTTATTCTTCTTATTAGAAAAAAAAACTAAGATGAAAAAAAAAATTAAAATTCAGAATTCTTCTTTCAAAGTTTATTATTCTTAGTCTGAAAAAGTGACGGGTTTGTTTTAAACGAGAATCTGACAAAATGGTGTGCTATGCATCCATGACTCTTCAATATCTATATATTCAAAGAAATTACATTACCTTATTAAGTAATAAGATATTTAAAAAAAAATTGTGTGTGGAACGAGTGATATTTATAAAAGATATAAAACTGATTAGGGACAACAGACCTTTGCATATGAAACAGTACTCGCTGAGGATAATGAAAAGAAATGACAAACACTGGTGAGACTTCTAAAGGTTTGCAAAAAGAAATAGAATATATGTGAGAGCGAGAAAGGTAATAAACATGGAGACATAACGTTTTGGATTGCTGCTTTCTTAATGACATATCTCATCTTCAGAGAGTTTCCCTTCCCATCTTCAAGAGCAGGCACTTTCGTCTTACGAGGTCTGTCAGAAATTTCCTTTTTTTCATCTTTCAATATCGAACATAATAAGGTCCAATCAACTGAACTCCGTAGGAATCTCAATCTTTTGTATATTGGTTTTCGTTATCAACTTATATGCAATGCTGAATAAAAAAGAGCATTCGAAGAAATTAATTAAAAATCTTATAACACAAATAAGTAAAAGTAATTAATAATATAAACAGAGTTTTATATATAGCATCTTATGCTATGCGATACAAGATCAAATAAAGAACACACTCTCTCTCTCTCTCTCTCTCTCTCTCTCTCTCTCTCTCTCTCTCTCTCTCTCTCTCTCTCTCTCATTCTTTTCATTGTTTCTAACTTCCTTCTCAACATGCATCTTAATAGCCAAATGCACAAACAACCAAAATTCATGCAACACCCAACCCTTCTCTCTCTCTCTCTCTCTCTCTCTCTCTCTCTCTCTCTCTCTCTCTCTCTCTCTCTCTCTCTCTCTACCTTCCCTTTGCATACGCAGCCAACATCCCCCGTGTTCTCCTGCCCTCCCCCTGTTGACCTTAGTGTCAAGTCCGCCATGTGGAGTGCATATGTGTGTGAAAAGACAATTAGTTTAGTAATTTACACCAGTGTT
>NC_090738.1:33925019-33937519 GCF_036898095.1 Palaemon carinicauda
AATGAAGGATGCAAAGTATTGGGGGCAGTTAAGGGAGTAGTAAGAAATAGAGGGTTGGGCATGAATGTAAAGAGAGTTCTGTATGAGACAGTGATTGTACCAACTGTGATATATAGATCGGAGTTTTGGGGAATGAAAGTGACGGAGAGACAGAAATTGAATGTGTTTGAGATGAAGTGTCTAAGGAGTATGGCTGGTGTATCTCGAGTAGACAGGGTTAGGAACGAAGTGGTGAGGGTGAGAACGGGTGTAAGAAATGAGTTAGCAGCTAGAGTGGATATGAATGCGTTGAGGTGGTTTGGCCATGTTGAGAGAATGGAAAATGGCTGTCTGCTAAAGAAGGTGATGAATGCAAGAGTTGATAGGAGAAGTACAAGAGGAAGGCCAAGGTTTGGGTGGACGGATGGAGCAAAGAAAGCTCTGGGTGATAGGAGGTTAGATGCGAGAGAGGCAAGAGAGCGTGCTAGAAATGGGAATGAATGGCGAGCGATTGTGACGCAGTTCCGGTAGACCCTGCTACTTCCTCCGGTGCCTTGGATGACCGCGGAGGTAGCAGCAGTAGGGGATTCAGCGTTATGAAGTTTCATTTGTGTTGGATAACGGGGGAGGGTGGGCTGTGTCACCCTAACAGTACCAGCCGAACTCGGTTGAGTCCCTTGTCAGGCTATGAGGAACGTAGAGGGGAGAGGTCCCCTTTTTTGTTTCATTTGTTTGATGTCGGCTACCCCCCTAAATTGGGAGAAGTGCCTTGGTATGATGTGTATGTAAATATATATATATATATATATATATATATATATATATATATATATATATATATATATACATACACGCACTTATATAGACAAGTATATCAACTGAATATTTACATATAAAATTTGCACGTGCGCATGCTGCTGAAAAACTCTATGATCTCAGAGGCTATATAGAATATGTTATAAGAAGTACCAGGGAGATAGCATCAGCGCATCAACCAACGAAGGAAGAAAATATTACAACCGGAAGAATTAGGAATTGATTTGCAAATGGATTACCAGAAGAGACCAAGTCAGAATGGGGCCAGTTCGACGGTGGCGAGGTGGAGGGGTTAGAGGGTGGGGGGGGGGAGATCAGGGGGGTAGGGGAAGGTCGTTCCAGCAAGAGATTCTCACAATTTATCCCAGCACGACACAGGGGATTGAGAAAGGACACGCGATCCCTCCAGACTGACGCAAACCACAATTACGCAAAGATTTTTGTGTCTTCGACTTGTCCACTGATTACTTGATCTGATTCGAGTGAAATGAGACGCGGATTTCAAATGGCCTACTTTCTTTTACTCTCTTAAACTTATATTAAAAATTTTTATGGAAAAGGGAAGAGGATATAACATATACTTATATATTTGTCTCTTTCTTGTCTGAAAATCTCTTAAAATTTATGATAAAAAGGAAGAGGATATAACTTATATAGTTATACAGTTGGTCTTTTTTCTTGTCTGAAAATCTCTAATTTTATGATAAAAAGGAAGAGGATATAACTTATACATTTATATATTGGTCTCTTTCTTGTCAGAAAATTTCTAAATTTATGATAAAAAAGAAGAGGATATAACTTATAGTTATATATTTGTCTCTGTCTGAGAATCTCTAAAATTCATGATAAAAAGGAAGAGGATATAACTTATTCAGTTAGCTATTGGTCCCTTTCTTGTCTGAAAATCTCTAAATTTATGATAAAAAGGAAGAGGATATAACTTATAGTTATATATTTGTCTCTGTCTGAAAACCTCTAAAATTTATGATAAAAAGGAAGAGGATATAACTTATACATTTATATATTGGTCTCTCTCTTGTCTGAAAATCTCTAAATTTATGATAAAAAGGAAGAGGATATAACTTATAGTTATATATTTGTCTCTGTCTGAAAACCTCTAAAATTTATGATAAAAAGGAAGAGGATATAACTTATTCAGTTAGCTATGGGTCTCTTTCTTGTCTGAAAATCTCTAAATTTATGATAATAAGGAAGAGGTTATAACTTATTTAGTTATGTATTGGTCTCCTTCTTGTCTGAAAATCTCTCACAGAATAAACGACTGATTAAGCTGATATAAACTGGCGTTGAAATTTTCATGGTTGTTGACGCTTCAATATAGCAGACTAGAAGTAAATTTCGACGACGGAGTTCAATGTAACTTTAGTTTAAAATCCTGCCACAATTATTCTAGTAAAAAAATGAAAAAGAAGAACAACTAAAGATAAAATACGTCCCTATTAATTCACTCAATATAAATGTGATGCATAACTAATATGAATTAGTTAATCAAGCACACAGACAGAGACAGGAATAAATATAAAGTAAATAGCTTCATATTTGCAACTCATTTCATAAGAATGTGATAGAGTAACCAGGGGATAGGTCGAAGACAGAAAATATGAGTCTTTTGATAGAAATCTACTTAAAATGAACATATGACGCAAAACCCAAATTATGAGATGCTAAGTTATATCTAAAGAAAATCTAAGAATGGTTGTTAGTAAGTAAGTCTACGGCATATGATCCTTCACTGACCAACATTGATTTCACTACATATAGTTCATCTAACAAAACATTCTAGTTGTGAATTTAAATTCATTTTGGGAGACATTTAATATATCTTTCATTTAACTGCGCAAGAAAAAAGCAATATTGGGAATGCTTTACCATATTTTTAGGAACCATGCCTATTCTGGAGAAATATCTTAATTTTTATTTTTCCTTGGTTTTGAATCATCATCTGTGTTATTCATCAGATGACCCACCTTAATTCCACGAACAAAATCTTCATGTATATCAAAATTCATATTCCCGACCTGGAAATTAGGCCTAATCTGTGATTGCCGATGTGGTAACGACCCTGACCGGCGAACGTCTATAGATCTATCTGCTGAGTCATCAGCAACCATTGCCTGGCCCTTCTTGGTCCTAGCTTGGCTGGAGAGGGAGCTTGGCAGGAGAGGGGCTTGGGCGCTGGTATATACATATACATATACATACACACACACACACACACATATATATATATATATATATATTATATATATATACATATATATATATACAATATATATATATATATATATATATATATATATATATATATATATATATATATATTATATATTTTATACATACATAATATATATATATATATATATATATATATATATATATATATATATATATATATTATATTATATATTTTATACATACATAATATATATATATATATATATATATATATATATATATATATATATATTTATATGGTCAGTCTCTAGGGTATTGTCCTGCTCGATAGGAAAATGTTACTGTGCCTTGCTTCTGCCATTCATGAGTAGCCTTTAAACCTTTAAACTGTTGTTCAACTGGCTTGCTGTGCATTGCTTTATATTATTTGTCATAATTTCGTAACGTATTTTACATTCTCATCTTCCCAAGAATACTATACCAGTCTTGCATTTTCTTTCGTAAGGTCATTTAGAGTAGTCACTATTTTACAAATCTCATTCCGGATCTGACCAAATCGTATGGAATGGCCTTCTTACACGAATGGCTGTATTGGTGGAATTACAAAATTCAAACTTTAAGCAATATTTTGAGCAGTTTGAACTTGATCTCTTTTCATAGTTAGTCTGTTATATGTTTAAATCGTTCGAATAATTTTCTATATCTACTCTTTTTACTTTTTAATCGATTCTTCTTTCCTTCTCGGTTTCTTTTCCATACTAAGCAGTTTTCACCATTGGGTGCTGGGGATTTCTTTAGCAAACTAGAGGGGCACTCCGTAGAACGCAGACCTCTGTCGCGGCAGCTTATTTCTCGACCTTTTGCTCGACCCTGACCTTGACCTACGACCTTCACAAGTATTAATTGGCGTGAATTTTCATACACTCAAATCTGTGACAACGATGTCCAAACTTACGGCTGATTACGTGAATTGGACATTTTGCTTGACCCTGACCTTGACCTTTGAACTTTACCTTCCAAAATTTAAACATTTCCAGCTTTTTACATAGCAGTTAATCACTGCAAGTTTCATTACTCTACGAGTAAAACAGTGGCCTGGAAGCTGTTCACAAACAAACACACAGAAGGGGGTAAAACATAACCTCCTTCTAACTTCGTTGGTGAAGATAAATATATAACTCTTATCCTGATATTACTTAAAATTGCCTTGTCAAACTAAGATAGAAAACGATGACGTTCCTTCGAAACTTTATTATCGTTATGAAAAAGTGAACGGGCGCTAATAATCAATCATTGCCTTGTCAAAATATAAGAAAACAAATGTTTTGAAGTAAATAGAAAAAAATAAGTGCAATTGCCACAACGTTATGAGGGAATCGTTTCCTGGGTATAACATTTTCACAGTAAATATGCATTTACCAAGAGTAGATAAGAATCTATAAAAAAATACAATAAAAACAAATAAAACCATTTGATAAAATTTAATGAAAGTAGTTACTAACAGCAATGAAATTTCTATTAGACCCGATCTTTTCTTTGAAGAAAAACAGTTTTTTTTTTGGGGGGGCGATCCAATTCATTTAACAAATAAAGAATAATTCTCCAATACGGGAATTAAAAAGCTTATAGTTTCTTCGGAAAATTAGCCTAGATCTCCTAAGTAAAAGATTCATAAAAATTAATTAATTTTCACGAGGTAAATTTGTTTTCATTAGCGAACAAAAATAGCTCAATTTATGCTTAGAATCTGTGGACTAAAGAAAAATGGTTGGAAACTAGAGTATTACAACCTACTATCGAAGCCAGTTTTAGAAAGCTCACGAAAAAATAACATACACATATCTAACCCACCAACAGAATAGCAGCAGGTTAACACAATTATATTCAGCAAAATTGTCACAAGATGTAAAACAGAAAAAACAAGGCTACCTAAAAAATTACTTCCATAATAATGTATCAAAATTGTTAAAAATGACTACTGGAAATTCTCAAATAACGAACTTTAAAAGCATCTCTTGAGAGAAAATAAGATTAACAACGAGTGAGAATAGGAGGAAATTGCAAATAAATGCAATTTTAGAAATCTAAAATATCTAAAAACACTCCCATACATTGTTCAAAACTTCAATACGAAAGGATAATGAGAGTTCCGAAGTAAGAAATGGGATGGAAATGGAAAAGAAATGGCAACGAAAGAGGAAAAAATATATAGATACGGATGAGAACTGGCAGTTTATGGTTACGAAATGGCAATGAAAGAAATAATAAAAAAAACACAGATACGGATAAGAACTGGCAGTTTATGGTTACGAAATAGCAATGAAAGAAATAATTTTAAAAAATCACACAGATACGGATAAGACTGGCAGTTAATGGTTAAGAAATGGCAATGAAAGAAAAAATAATCACAGATACGGACAAGAACTGACAGTTAATGGTTAAGAAATGGCAATGAAAGAGATGAACTTACACAGATACGGATAAGAACATGCAGGTAATGGTTAAGAAATGGCAATGAAAGAGAAAATTACACAGATACGGATAAGAATTGACAGTTAATGGTTAGGAAATTGCAACGAAATTAATAAAAAAAAAATCACACAGATAAGGATGAGAACTGGTAGTTAATGGTTAAGAATTGCCAACGAAAGAAATAAAATATCACAAAGATACGGCTAAGAACTGACAGTTAATGGTTAAGAAATGGCAACGAAAGAGATGAGAAATTGTAAGGGATACGAGACTGTCCGTCAACTTTGGTTCAAAATGGATGCCAATTCAAAATTCAACATCATAGACTTAAATTATCCGAGTTAATAAACAATCTATTACGACATTCTAAGGCTTGGCACGGCATGGTAATAACCTCACGTGTTTCCGCACCAGGAATTAATACCTGTATAAATTCCTGTACTACTGTAACGACCTGTATACTAAAGGCTTATCGATACATGGAACAAAAAAAAGTGGGGGGGGGAGGACTTTAAAAAGGAAAATATTGAATGGCCAGCGGACTAATGCCTTGTTCCATCATAATAAAAACAACAGGTAAGCCGATCATTCCGAAATTAACAGAATTACATTACACTGATTTGCCGTTGGATTAATAATGTTGACAAGGAGTCCGACACAAAACATCGATGGCAATTTAATTGTAATGCCTCTCACGCGCTAATGGAAAACAGAAAACACAGCAAAGAGAACAACTACTGTAGGAGAGGAAAATGAAAATACGGATAATGCCTGGCGTGTATGATAAAACTATAAATAATCTCTATACAGGTGAAAACTAGAAATAATCCTATATTGATGTAACAGAAGGGATTGGAAAAACATCCAGACTAATACCACCTAAAAAAATAAATGAATAACAGAATGAATAACAGCTATGAAATTGAAGAACAATTTGAAAGAGTAAAGTTAATGTAGTTTTTTGAAAAAAACACGCTCACACAATCCATATCTATCTATCCATCTTATATATACATATATATATATATATACAGTATATATATATATATATATATATATATATATATATATAGATAGATAGATAGATAGATATAGATATGTATATATATATATACATATATATATATATACACATATATGTTATATATATATATATATATATATATATATATATATATATATATGTTATATATATAAATATATATATATATATATATATATATATATATATATATATATATATATATAAAAGCCACAGATACTTTTAATATTGATTTCACTCTTCAACAGGATCACAGACCCATTGCGAAATTCTTTTATGCTAAGAATTTCTGCTCGGGCAATGTTTAAAGCACCGGAGAGAAATAAAGGTAGGCAGTTGGCTTGACCATCAAACAATGAAGAGTAATTAAGAGTTGATTCATACTAAGCCGTTCATATTCCTATAGAATTCTGGAATTGTACTCATAACCGAAGTCGCCCCCTTCTCCACCACTTAAGGTGATTATAAATTTGAAAAGCTAGGCCATTCTTTGATAAGTTTATCACTATAGTCCATTTCTTTTAGCGATGCATATTTGCACCGACTCGCGGCGGTGCCCTTTTAGCTCGGAAAAGTTTCCTGATCGCTGATTGGTTAGATTCTAACCAATCAGCGATCAGGAAACTTTTCCGAGCTAAAAGGGCACCGCCGCGAGTCGGTGCAAATATGCATCGCTAAAAGAAATGGACTATAACACCCGTGATTTTCTTCATTTAAATAACCAAAAATATCTTTTAATCTCGAATTAACTCTCC
The DNA here is from genome assembly GCF_036898095.1 of Palaemon carinicauda. NCBI lineage: Eukaryota > Metazoa > Arthropoda > Malacostraca > Decapoda > Palaemonidae > Palaemon > Palaemon carinicauda. The sequence continues at coordinate 33,932,280 of NC_090738.1, forward strand.
CACGGGATCACACAGACATAAGGAGATTTTTTATATGGTGAGTACTGCACAGGCAACGATTCGAACCTTAGCGAGGCAGAGTGAATTCGATAATAAAAAGTATTAGTGACTTCTCAAAATTGAATATCCCGGGAGTTACTTCACTTTTTACTCTAAGGGGTGCTTTCATGGTCCTGCCAAAAAGAGAAAAGGCCAAAGCCCTGCTTGACCTAATATATTTATTTGTTGTAAATCTCCTTTGAGTATTTGGAGGATCATTATCCGCAGTAATTATCAAATTAATGTAATCGCAGCACTTCCGAAACATGAAAAGCTTCAAAATTTCTACTTGATGTAGATCTCGTATCGACAATCTTTATGTATTTCAGGTATTTTATCCTCATTATCCTAAGCTATTTTGGCTGAAGCTTATGTATTAGCTCTTACAAGTATTACACTTAAAAATTGCATTAGAAAAACGGTAAATGCCTGGCAACATTTATTCCAGGAATTTTACAGTTATAAAAACGAACATATTGACGTAAAGGAGTGATATTACGGTCAAAAACCTGTAAAAGATAATAAAGTAGGGTAAAATTACGGTCGCCTGTATTTTGCTGAAATACGGCAGAGAAGAGTAAATTTTTACTTAGAATTTCCTATTAAAATTACAGTTTGCTTTAATTGTGTACCTATATATTCCGTTCCTTAACTTTGTCAGCATAGGCCATTCTCTCAACTTTAACAGTATTATCTTAATCGATTCAAAACTCTTTCCTATATTATCATCTACTTTTGGGTCAATCAGAGTAGAATTTGCTGAGCCGACAGCAACTTTCCTAATCTGACTCTTCAACTCAGAACTTCTTTCCCAATGATCCTGTTTCGCTATTGAAGATCTATTCCCAAGTTCTGTGATATCCGGTCTCCACATTTTCTAGCCCTTTCTTTGCTAATAGCATTTCATTCAGTCAATCAGTATAGAGCCATTGCTTTGTTTTATATAGCTATCACTAATTCTAATATGAATTGTCACGCTGTGATAAACATCACATCCTACCAGGGTTTAAACTTTTAAGGTAATTACTTTAGTTTGAGGTAATTTTCTTGGTTTCAAGGTAATTTCAAGGTAATTTCGGTTTTCCTAGCTTAAATTTTTAGGAAATTGGAAAAGTTTGAAGGTAATCTAAGGTAAAAAGCAGCAGCATTTAAGGTAATGACCACATGGCACATGCCCGAGTTTATGCCCTCCATCCTACACAATCTTTAACTTTTCCTCCTCCAGATTTACCCTCTATTTCCATAAATTTAAGCACTGCAAACTTAATGATAAAAATGACAGTTGCGATCGACCGCTTGTTGGCATGTCTACAATACACCCCGGAGATACAAATTTATAATCAAATTATAATAAAACGGACGAGTGTTGAAAACTCACCAATCGCCTATAATGGAGGAGATAGGTTGATTTCGATTCAAAGTACAAGTACAAATTTCGGCAGGAATATGTACCATAGAGTGTAAATCCACTATCTCTATAACCCGATAGTCAAACCAACAGGGTACCTTTGTTTTAAGTCTGCGATAAGGTTTGAATCCTTTCTCTGACAGAAGTACTTATAAGAAGACGTTCCCTATGGGCCAGTGCTCCCGTGGCTTATTTGAATAAACGAAAATCCCCAATGTTGGTAATAAATGTGATAATATATATATATATATATATATATATATATATATATATATATATATATATATATATATATATATATATATATATATATATATATGTATAAATATATATATATATATATATATATATATATATGTATGTATAAATATATATAAAATATATAATATATATTATATATGTATACATGATGTATATTATATGTATATATATATATATATATATATATATATATACATATATATATATATATATTTATATATATACATATATATATATATATACACACACATATATATATATATATTTATGTATATATTTATATATACACACATATATATATATATATATTTATATATACACATATATATATATATATATATATATATATATATATATATATTATATGTATATATGATATACATATATATGTATTATATATATATATATATATATTAAAATATATGAATATAAATATATATAGAATATATGAATATAAATATATATATAGAATATATAAATTATATATATATATATATATATATATATATATATATATATATATATATATATATATATATATATACAAACACACACACACAAGAACGTCAACAGATTATGGGAAGGATACAAAACTTGCTTATGATCATGAGCATTACGAACGCAATAAAAACTATGGAAGTTACGACTTTTCCTTCTTAGTGCAAAGATTGTGATAAAATTTGACCCCTGACCTACGGCGTCACTTTGATGTTTATTTGGCATAAATGCCATGTCGTTCATTCCCACCTGAATGCCAAGTTTTCATTAAAGACCAGCATTTTACTAGTCATTTTTCCATGAAAAAAACAATATGAGGTATTAAAACATTACTGTATTTCAAAAGTTTAACATTAATTATAAATTACTGTAAAAATGTGAGTTTTATTGGTGGTGTAATTTCTTCCAATCTGTTTTTTTTTTTTTCGAAATGCTGACCAATAAACATTTTCCCGGTTAAAAATTGATTTAACATTGTTTTACAACTTCACAAATGTGATGTATAGTATCTGTCTATCTCTTGCATTTTCTTTAAACTCTTAAAACTAATTTTAGTAAATACGTTTTAATTCGCCCAGGAGTCTTTGATGTGTTTGTTTTAATTTGCTTAACTAAATTTTGGAGCTATCTTATTTTAGATTTACAATCAATTTTGAGTAATAATTTTACACTGGACGAATCTTCATGATCTAACGACAGGTATTATCTACATTTAATTCCAACAGAGAGAGAGAGAGAGAGAGAGAGAGAGAGAGAGAGAGAGAGAGAGAGAGAGAGAGGGGGGGGGGGTTCAGGTATATAATTTAAATATATCCATTCATACAAACTAAATATATTGTACATTTGACATGCTCCGCCTAGACATCCGAAAGAAGTCTAAAGATATAAGATTTCAAGAAGAAACTAAAGACTCTCATTTCCTAAGCACTTCGATAATATGACTGATAATTAACACGGGATTTGTTGTGCGATACTCTTAAATACCTTGTAGTTCCTGTTATGGGAAGGGTTCCCTTGTGTGATAGGACCATAAGGACCATGTAAAAAAAAAAAAAAAAACAACAACAACAACATATAGGCCCACAGCTTTGATACGACTATACCTATGATTCTTTTTTTCAGAATGATGATGGGAATATAAAAAGCTAAACTTTAAAAGGAATATTGATATAATCTTCAAAATGTAATGCTATCGATGTATTCATTGGGAAAAATAAGTAATTCATGATATCGCTCTAATCCAAAGTGAAACTATAAACTAAAAATGGTACCTGGAATGTATCTTAAAAGCTGCAAAGGCCGTTACATAAACCAAACGTGCATAAAAACTACGATGAAAAGAAGAGAAATGCGCCAATCAACATTTTCGGAAACTTGAATCTATGAACCTAGAGATGATGATCAACATGGATGCGTACGAAACACGACATTGACCAAATCTAAATTATACCTCGCTACACATAAACGTGATAACGACGAAAACCTCATTGTTATGGAAGAAGAAGAAGAAAAGAGAAGAGAAGAGAAGAATATGAGAAGAAAAAAAAGAAGAAGAAGTAGAAGAAGTAGAAGAAAAAGAAAAAGAAGAAGAAGAAAAGAAAAAGAAAAAGAAGAAAAATGAAAAAAGAGAAGAAGAAGAAGAAGAAGAACAAGAACAAGAAAAGAAGAAGAAGAAGAAGAAGAAGAAAAAAAAGAAGAAGAAGAAGAAGGAGAAAAAAGAGAAGAGAAGAAGAAGAAATAGAAAAAGAAGACGAAGAAGAAGAAAAGAAAAAGAAGACGAAGAAGAAGTAGAAGAAGAAGAAAAGAAAAAGAAGAAGAAGAAGAAAAAGTAGAAGAAGAAGAAAAGAAAAAGAAGAAGAAGAAGTAGAAGAAGAAGAAAAGAAAAAGAAGAAGAAGAAGACAAGAAAAGAAGAAAAGAGAAGAGAATAAGAAGAAGAAGAAAAAAAGAAGAAGAATAAGAAGAAAAAGAAGATGAAGAAAAAAGAAAAAGAAGACAAGAGAAGAAGAAGAATAATTCAGCCATAAAAACAACCTCGTGAATCACTCGACGGGTTCCCATCATTGCACGTTTGTCAGGTGGCAGGTGTGTGTGAATCCTGTTGCAGTGATCTGTGTAAATCACGCGCCAGCATTGCGTTGTGACACGCATCTTGATCGAAAGGTGACAGGCGGGGAAGCACCTCGAAGACCCCGACACTAACACCCACCGCTAACCGCAAAGCCGTTTTCTGCGTTCAGTTTTTTTTTTTTTTTTTTTTTTTTTTTTTTTTTTTTTTTTTTTTTTTTTTTTTTTAAGCAGTGGCGGTAACATGGTGATGTGGAATTCCAGGTTAAATGAAAATAAATTATTATGAACATAACATTTATGTAAGTTTGTTAATTTTATTATTTTACTTACGGATTTTACCGAAAATCTTGATACCCTATCAAAAATGAATAGCAAGTACTAATAATAATAATAATAATAATAATAATAATAATAATAATAATAATAATAATAATAATAATAAGGAAGCACCTTTATGGTAGGTTATAGTATCCGAGAACAGATTATCAATATTTTTTATCGTCAGCTAAAAAGAACACAGTTACATCTGTAGACTTCAAAACAATTGTTATAAATACGAAATATTTAAGCTCTAAATGGTTTCTTTATCCTGTGCAGTTTTACAGATTTTCAGTATAATTAGGAAAAATGAGCAAAAAATGTGAGTAAAATTCATATCCTTCGGCTGATTATTACATAGCATATAATATACATTATATATACGCATGTACACGCCCACATAATATACTGTATATATATATATATATATATATATATATATATATATATATATATATATATATATATATATATATATATATATGTATGTATGTATGTATGTATGTATGTATAAATAAATAAATAAATAAATAAATATCTTCTTCTGTCCTCATACACATGACAGCACAGATTACCAAACAATTCTTCTTACTGCACTGTAATTGTTTGGTGGCCACTTTTCTCTTTGTAAGGGTAGAAGAGACTCTT
>NC_090738.1:33942519-33945019 GCF_036898095.1 Palaemon carinicauda
AGAGAGAGAGAGAGAGAGAGAGAGAGAGAGAGAGAGAGAGAGAGAGAGAGAGATCGTTTATTTCGGATATTTTGCACCTGAAGTAAAGTACCCTAAATTTTTACTCACAAACAATGATTCAACTTTAAAGAAGTACGATATTATTGGTAATATTAGGTGATACTTCGCACGTTGTTTTATTCAATGAAATGTTTAAATTTTCTAGTAATATATGACCACCAATGAAATGCATGATTCATTCATTACACAGTCAACCACAAAATTCGCACACATCTTATGAATCGGTAATGGGTTCTAACGAGGCAGAAAAAAAAAAACGAAGAAAGAGTGAATGAGTCAGAATATTTGAGATTAATCCCCTTAATTTCAAGTTTGAGCACATGCAACTGTATTCACAAGAGTGACTGTAATATGTAACCACTGACATAATAAAATCGTACTTACGTTAGGTACATCATGTTTTGCCCTTTCTTGTTGAATATTTCAATTTAAATAGTGGACTTGAGACTTTTATAACCACCGATAAAATTACACATCCATGGATTATACATGTATTTTACAATAAAACACTAAAAAAAAAACTTACACCAAGACAGTGGCATCTGAGATCTATAATTGCACGAATTCTTTTTATTTAAAAGAGGAAGAGATTTGATGTTGAAGATGAGGTATCTTTAATGTGTCCCTTACCATTATAGCAAATTAATGTATTAGTTCAAGTCTTGATAATTTTCTAACTATATTTTATTGCTCATTTTCTTATAAAGAGTAATTTTTTCTACGTATTACTCAGTGTTTGTGTTGTTTTTCTATGTATTGTGTTTCTATGGAGGGTTGTTGCTCGTGAACATGACCTAATTATTATTAAGAATAATCAAATATCTGACACCAAGATTAAATCAAAGCCTTCACGCTTATATAGATTTAGAAATAAATCGTACACGAGAAATGCCGGTAAATTAACACCAAAAGGGCGGACACGTTGATTTCTGGATCTTAGGAAGAAGAAACAAACAAAAGATGCTGGAAGTGTCACTCAGCATTTTTATTCTTTATACCACTTGAGGAAGAGAAATAAAGATAGCTAGAAGGTACATGTGCCAGGTACGAGACTGAAAATTTTGTGGTGATTTTGAGTACGAAATTTGTCTTATTTTGCTTTGCGAATGAAAAAAAGCTCGGAACATTTCTACTATAGAAAAAAAATTATTTGCCACATAAGAATGCAAGCAACAAGGATATGAATAAAACTAGATATTAGAGGAAAAAAAAAAAACCAAGTAACAAATAATTAAATTCGTGTAAATCATTTTAAGTTAACAAGAAAATGTGGCAAAAGACCATTAAGTCAGTTCATTGAACAAATATTAGGCAATGCGATCCTTTGATTAAAATTAAATCAAGAAAACACAAATGTTATCATGTGCTTTCTATCATTTCTAATTCGGAGAACTTATTCAAGTAAGGAACGTACACAATTCAAGTTGGACAGAGAGAGAGAGAGAGAGAGAGAGAGAGAGAGAGAGAGAGAGAGAGAGAGAGAGAGAGAGAGAGAGAGAGATCATAAGGCCTTTAATAAAATGTAATTATAGCTCCTTAATGTTGTCACCAAGATTAACTCCCAAACAAGAACGATCATTATTTAAAAAAAAAAAAAAAAAAAAAAAAAACTATATTTCCCTTTGAAATTTTAGAGAGAAGTGCAATCAAATTCACATTCTCACGAAAATACCAATTTTCTAACCTTACTCTACTCCAACCCCTCCCATTGAATAACCAACCCACATTTGTTTTTCTTAGCTAAATTAACCTTATGTAAAATACAGTCGGATAAATTGCAACCAGTTTCAATTAAGTACGAAGAAAATATATATTGGGTTGCACGGAATTAAATCAGCTGGTTTAATGTCACTTTTGCTTTCTTCATGTAGACCCTGTGCTTTGTTATTCATTGGTATTTGGTAAGATTTAGTCCACTTTTCATTAGATTCGCTTTATTATTCATGGTCAACTTATTCACAATGTATGCTTTAATTTCCTTGGCCGAAAAAGGTCCTTTCGTCCTATTTTTCATCTTCATTGTAATTTCGAGGAGAGATTTCTATTGGTCGGGACAGAAAAGGACTTTATTTTTAAAAGAATGATTCTGATGAACTAAACTCTCAATCGAAAATAAGTTCAAGAAAGAAGATAACAAAATGATAATATTAAAGAAAACATTAAACTAAAGTATTTTTAACAAAATATCTCGAAACTAAAATTTCTTTTAAACTAGCCTAGTTGTCATTAAACTCAAAATTACATTAAAGAATTATTAAACCCAAAATTATTTTAAACAGAAAACACTTAACTACAAATTATCTTAAAAAATAGAATATGTTTATGAAGATGAAATGAAATCATATCACACAATACCAGTAAAAAGAAACAGTCATTCACACTTGTATTTGCATATAAAACAATAAAGTTAAAAATTAAAAGCATAATTAAAATTTCAAAA
>NC_090738.1:33950019-33982519 GCF_036898095.1 Palaemon carinicauda
GGTGAGAAAAAAATTATGGGACGTAGTGACTTTGCAAATTAATCTATATATCGATTCTTTTCCAAGTATGACTCATAAATATATAAAATATAATATTCCTTCAAAATGAATAGTCAACACTAACTGTGTTCAGCAACTGACTAGCATATACATAAAGTGAGAAAATAAAACAAAGCTACAAAGACACTGGCAAGTAAATCAAAGTAAATCTTAAGTTGTTGGGAGCAACCTGTCTTCAAAATTCTTCATCCCTGATCTTGATACCAATCTCTGGCACCATGTCCAATTAGTTCACTGCATAATAAAATTTTCACAATTTTGAGAATTCTTTGCACCCATACCTTATGCAACAATACTATTCACCAAGCAACACTGAGTATGCAGTTGCAGTCGTGTGCTTTGCATTAAAAATCTCCACAGTAGTCCAGAAGAGTTACTTCCTGCTATGGACAAATTGTACAACGATCTTTCAAATCAGATAGTTTAATCAGTAGAGGTTTGATGGAAGAGGATGCCTTTGATAGAAGGCATTGATATTTGAGAGGGCACAGAATGACAGATAATAGATGGACATTAAGAATACCAGAATATGTCCCTAGAGATTGTAAAAGAAGTAGGGGAAGGAAGAAACGACGATTTATTGACGAACTAAAAACAAATTCTGGTATTAACTAGCATAGGAAGACCTTAAAAATACACGAATGGAAAGACATGTCTGAGGCCTTTGTTCTGCAGTACATCTCTTTTTTTACCACTAAGGGTAAGATACAAGACGATGATAAAAAAGGTTTCTTGTGCTTGGTGATCTCAATGCTCACTTGATATACATACTGTAAATATATGAAGATAAGAGTGGGGGGAAATTGAATACTCTAGGATAAAATAATATTTCTATAATTTCTGACGGGTGCATGGAAATATATTAAAAGCCTATTTTAGGAGCTTTTTGTCATAAGTAGGCTAGTAATAAATCAAACATGATATAATGGGCAAATAGAAGAACTTGTAAAGATGACAACAAACAAAAGTAATATATGCAAAAATATAACCACGTATTTTGTGCATACCTACGACCTAACACCAGAGAGAGAGAGAGAGAGAGAGAGAGAGAGAGAGAGAGAGAGAGAGAGAGAGGAGAGAGAGAGAGAGAGAGAGTCAAATGTTAGTATCCATGACCAAGATATGAAGAGAAATATATCAAGGAAACAAAGAAATTCGGTAAATATACTGGTAACAGCAATAAATTACAACTTTCTATGATGGAACATATATTACGATTATTTTTACGATATATCATCATAAATCAACCAATCTCTCTCTCTCTCTCTCTCTCTCTCTCTCTCTCTCTCTCTCTCTCTCTCTCTCTCTCTCTCTCTCACACATAAATACATACTTTCTTATACTGTATATGTGTTATGTATGTATATGTATATGTATGTATATATATACATACATACACACACACACACACACACACATATATATATATATATATATATATACATATATATATATATATATATATATATATATATATATATTGCTGCTGAATGCTTCCAAGCATGCACAGGGAAAGAAAGTAATTCAATCTATGAATTTGGCCCCTGTTGAGAAATCTATTATGTTGGTCATTGTCAGGGCAATGGGGAGATGGGCCCTTCACCTAAAATTAATTTTTGATAACCCGACAGCTAATATTCTCGGCATCTATACTACCCCTAATAAGGGGGGGGGGATTCTTCAGAAAATTGAATAGTTTAGAATAGTTATAAGATGTTAGTGTATTAAGGCATGAAAGTGACTGATCTTGAGTAAAAGGCTGTGGTGTGTCATGTCTCCGTGGCCATTTAAGTTCTTCAAAGCTGGAATAATGGGGAAGGTCACAGTATGGTCAGTAGATATAGGGGTTAAAGTTATGGAATAAGGAAATGAATATAGAATTAGATAAGGAATCTCTGATTATGTATATGAAAATGTGATTAGGGACAGTTAAAAGAAACTCCAAAAGCTGGTAAAAGCTGTAGTGTGTGAGTTGATAGGGAATGTTAGCAAGACCAAGGTAATATAAGTAAATTAAAGCAAGCAAGATGGAGTAATAAATGTTAGTATGGACGTAGGAAAACTGGAAGAGTTTGATTCAATAAATTTCTTGGCGTGATTATATCAACCGATAGCAAGATGAGATAACAGTAGAATGGCAGAATTTATTAAGGAAATTAAAGAATTGGTGCGAAGGATAAGCAACATACTCGAACGGTTTGTGGATAATGGCTGTAAATGAAAAAAAGAAAATGTTGAAGCTATTAGGATGAACTTTTACTATAAAAGTATGTGATGTATGGATACTTTATAAGGTGAGAAATGCAGATAAAACAGAAGTGATAGAAACATTCACAACGGTGACAAGTTTAATCATAGTATTTTGATTGGTCTGGATATGTGGACAGAATGAATGACAATAACTGTAATAAGTATATAATTCACAAGAGTTAGAAAGACATCAAGACCTGTTGATTCGGATGCATCTTTCACCAGGAAAGACACAAAAGAAACTGAAGGAAATGGTGAATGAAGTATTGGGCTCCAGTGCTCTGCTGAAGAAGCTACAATGTAGAAGTTTTCTTAATTCAAAGGGTAACCCAAGATTAAAATGTTTGAGAATGAATGATGCATGAGTGTTCTGTTTAGGAGACACCTACTTTCAAGGGAAACTGCAGTTTATACATTTGCATATATTTATATATAATATTTACATATATATAAATATATATTTATATATATAAATATTTATATATATATATATTTATATATATATATTTATATATTATATAATATATATACTGTATATATATATATATATATATATATATATATATATATATATATATATATACATAAATTTAATTAATCATATAACACATTCGTAAGTTTGAAGTGTCCAGGTACATTTTCTCACAAACTAACAAAACTATCCTTCATAAAGTGTCCCAATCCAGTTTTAACATCTATCACTTAGAAATTATAATCTTACCTAAACCCATTTTGGAATAAAACAGTTAAATCACCGAAAAATAAAACTGGCTAAATTGCAAGTCCATCTCTCACTATATACAGCGAATGATGTCGGTGGTGATACTGCCAGTAATACAAAATTGAGATTATCTGTACATTTAAGAGACTCTTCGGTCCACAATGAGGAGTGATTACCACAGTAAAAAGTATATGGTTGCAATGTCTAAAAGAGTAATTAATTTCAAATAAATAATCTTTCATAAACATTAAACATCCTTGATACTGGGGTGGTGGCCGATGTGGTAACGTCCCTGACTGGTGATCGCCAGACTGGGGTTCGTGTCTCGCTCAAACTCGTTAGTTCCTTTGGTCGTTGCAACCTTACGTATGAGCTAAGGATGGTGGTGGGATAGGGGAAGCCTATAGGTCTATGTTAAATTATCTAGCCCTCCTTGGTCCTAGCTTGAGTGGAGAGGGGTCTGGGGCGCTGGTCATATCTATATATGATCAGTCTCAAGGGCATTGTCCTTCTCGATAGGGCAATGTCACTGTCCCTTGCCTCTGCCATTTATGAGGGACCTTTAAACTGTAAACCCAAAATGCATCTTATAAATTCTAAGAATAAAAAAAAAAATTGTTTGAAATTTTCAGAAAATTCAAGATGGTACGAAAGTAGAGGAACACAGAAAATAGCAATAAACGTGAATAATTCTACTCGTCTTACAAGGCGCAAACTAATAAAACAATGGATAGTAGTAAATCATTCGCAGATGTAATGCTATGCCATTCCAGGTGACACAAGAGAGTAATATACGTCTAATAAACAAACACAATATGACTTATGACACAGCTACTCCAAGGTATCATTGATTCTGAAAACAGAACGTATTATCTGACAAGCAAAACAAAATACTGCACAAAACTACGCAATTGTCGGTGACTCCCTCAGTTTCATTTGAAGCAATTGAAAGGGGGCCGGAGTGTTCCTTGTAAAGGGTGTGTTCCTCAGAGTAGCATTACAATGAAATTTTCTAACTTATTGTTTTAATCAGACCACTTTTTTACACTAATCAAACACGTACGTGAAATAGACAGACTTAATAGTAGAGTTTAGAAGGAAAATCATGAAAAAGGCGCAGATAATCATGCAAAATTCTCTCTCCCTCTTGTATCGGTGTCGACGGGCTGTGGATCAAAGTTCGAGTCCCTAAATTGAATACCCCTGTTCACTTAAGTTGCGAAATAGGTGCCTAGTTGTAAGTAAACCGTGGGGGGGTCGCAGTCGGGAGATTGAATATATTCTTTCTTTCTCTAGTTTCACACACACATACATACATACATACATACAGACATACATACAAACCATCGTTCAAAATCCTAATTACATATAGTACGCACAAAGTGGAATAAATCCAAAACCTTATAATTTTGCTGAGCAGGCATTAACAGAATAGCTAACCAAAATATGAGTGAGAAACTACTTATGACAATTACAGTAAACTGCGGGCACAAAAACAATAGTCACTATAAACGGAAGAAAAGAAGGCCAGGATAAGTAGCCTACAGACATGAAAAAACGACAAATACATTAAAATATTGACATAAAAAATACACCAAATAATAAAAAGCGGAATCATTAGATGAGGAGCTATCACGCAGCCATAATGACATTGTAATGACAATTTATATATATATATATATATATATATATATATATATATATATATAAATATATAATTATATATATACAGTATATATATACATATATATATTATATATTTATATATACATATATATAATATATATAATATATACAGTATATATATACATATTTTATATATATATATATATATATATATATATATATATCATATATGTTAAAAAATAAATATATAATATATAATATATATATATATATATATATATATATATATATATACTGTATATATATACACATATATTATATAATATATAATATAATATAAATTATATATATATATATATATATATATATATATATATATATATTGTGTGTGTGTATGTAATACAATTAAGGGGTTCAAAGTAGTGAAGAGAGGCAAATTTAGAAAATTTCAACTTAAATCATGTACGGCCATTTAAACTGTGACCACCCTAGTCTCCTCTAAATCCCCCTTTCGCACAAGCATTCCTTACCTCTGACTTAATATGCACACATTCCTAAAATACTAAAAGCCGACCACATGATGATGGGTTACCAATCATGCTGATGCATTACTTGTTTTCAAGTCTTCAGGGGAAGGAGTGTGTTGTTTACAGACACGGTACAAGTTATTCAAGTTATTTCAATGTGGCATTTACGATGTAAATCTGCACTGATTATTATCATCATTATCATTATAAATGATAATCATCATCATCATTATTATTATTATTATTATTAGCTAAGCAACAACCCTAGTTGGAAAAGCAAGATGCTATAAGCCCAAGGGCTCCAAGAGGGAAAAATAACCCAGTAAGGAAAGGAAATAAATAAATAAACGATATAAGTAGTACTGAAAAATTAAAATAAAATATCTTAAAAACATTAACATTACAACAGATATTTCATATATAAACTATAAAAGGACTTAAGGACCTATATATTAACTTCAAAGTGTCCGAAGATTGATTGAAATCTTGTGTGCGGTTTATAAAATTTGGACATTTTCAAATCCATTTAGAAACAAACATCCATCGTATGGATAATGGATATTCCATTCTCTGTCTTTAAATCCATTTACAAAAAATTTATTTTGTTTGCTTCTCCAGATTACCATATGACAGCGACCATGAATTCTTGACAGCTAAAGTGACGCAAATATTTCCTGGCAAGTATGCTATACGAAGTAGTAATACCTACAAATAACAGATGGGGCATAGGTGATCTTGCACTTTACAAGGTCACGTAGTTTGTTATGGCAATATTTCGGAATGACTCAAATAGAAAACAGGTCACACTTATCACGCTGTAGTGAGAAGTCTGGTTCAAACGAAACAGTATGTAAATTTACGGTAAGCAAATATACCCCTTCATGAATAGTCAAGATCACTAGACAACAATTTCTAACACTAAGTTAAGTAGGATGAATACTTATGGAGTGATTTCATAATGCTACAGACAGAGCAAAAGTATGTTATCGATCATTCCTACACCGTATCCAAACTAAGTTCAATCTTAGAAGTTTCTTCAGAAACTATTATTTAAGGATATATAAAGCAGATTTCTTTGCTACGATTACATATGTTACGATGAAATAAAAAACTCCATCAAATTGCAAGTAAATAAGTCTCCAGCTGTTGATTGGAGAGAGAGAGAGAGAGAGAGAGAGAGAGAGAGAGAGAGAGAGAGAGAGAGAGAGAGATTTGCATACCGGTACGAATGATGAGTCGCATAAAAACAGAATCCTTTGCCCTTGAAAATTGAAAAAAAGAAAAAACAGCAATTAGGAGAGTTGAAAAAAAGCAAAAAGATGCAATTACAAGAGCAAGGCGAACAAACCACGTCAGGTGACCTAAACATCGAAACCCAAGAGTGAGGCCATTTATTTTGACCCTTCACACATTCCATGCCAGAACACAGACGAAGCAGTCTGAAAACATAACTAAATACACCATAACATGGCTTAAATATGCCTAAAGTCAGCCATCTATGGTTCGAATCCCCTCATAAAGTCTCTAAATATGACAATAAATCATAATGTTTAAGTCGCTAACGACCACAGCACCCGAGCGGGAGGGAAAAAAAATTGGAAGGCAGAAAAACTGACTAAAATTCTAAAACCCACTTTGGACCACTATACGATGAGCAGAAGTGGAATATGTGGAACATTCTTCCGAAGTTGGTGATTTCTTATTTCTCTCTCTCTCTCTCTCTCTCTCTCTCTCTCTCTCTCTCTCTCTCTCTCTCTCTCTCTCTCTCTCTCTAAAAAAAAAAAAAAAAAAAAAAACCACGTCTACTGTTTTCACATTGTACTCGTCTGCTATTATCGATTAATGCCTGAAATATGACAATCTATGGTTCACAATCCAAGTAAGGTCATTCATATGCTGTATGTACGAAAAATTGCATTTTTCACATTTTATATTCAACGCTCTTATTCAGAATGTATGAATTTATATATAGCATTATAAAATTTTTATTTATTTGGTAATGGTAAACTATTTCTGGTCTTCACCACGCTTCAAAAGAAGATTTATTCTTCAATTTTAAGAAAGATTGTACTGATTAAAGGTATCACAGGTTTTTTTACCCCCACAATATATGAAATAATAAAATGGGGGTTCTGCAAGGACGATAATCAGCTGGGAGATATTTAGCGGAAATTTGCAATTATAAAGTTGGAAAAAACTTTTATATTATCAATATCGGTGCCTACACAATAATGTCAATCAATCAATAACTAACACCAAAACGATAAAATCGATACATTGATATATAAAATATAGATACATTACAATACAGATACATAAAATATTGATACCTTACAAAACAGATACATAATATTGATACCTTACAATTCCAGGAAAGGAACAAAAGACAAACCTAAAACACCCGCCTTTGCGCCTGCCTACTTCAAAACTGTATCACGAGAACTGGTTCTGAAGAGGATTGGCATGAATAAAACATAACCCCGAGACCTGATGGCCACACAGCATCTTCTGTATACTCCCCCCCACTGGGTTACGACATCCCCTTGTCTGTCACAGACTTCAACAAACAAGATCGTAGCCTGAGTAATGGCGTGTCGGTATGACTATTTGTCAGTGTCGCGAAATAGTTTGAAGTTCAGTAGGATGAATACTTAATGGAGTGATTTCATAATGCTAAAGACAGAGAGCACAAGTATTTTATCGATAATTCCTACACCGTATCCAAAGAAGAAGGAATAATTGATGAGAAAATTCCATACTGTCACATCAGGTTACGACATTCTAATAATTGAAAATGTCAAGCTGACTAATTTTGCTACGCTAAAGACACTGCTGGAATGCTGGACAAGCAATAAACTATAAAAAAAGATAAATGTATAACTGATAGGGAAACACTTACTGAAGAAAGGATTGATGGACTTTATAATTGATATAGAATAAGTAATAAGGTTTTAAGGTAAAAGTGTCTGGTTTCAGTACCAGTTTCATCAGAATAGATGCTCACCAGAAAGACAGCCAAGCAAGCCCAACACCCCACTGTGGTGCCAAAGGCTGGGATCGATCTGCTGAAATCCGAATGCTAAGCGAACACGTTACCACTGTACTAAACCATTAAATAAATCAACAATTATTTAATTAATACAATCTAAACCCTCGGGGATGAAATACTCCCTGCCTCAAGAGGACTAAATACTGATTATTTAGTTTTTTAGTATCATAGTTATATATTTAAAAAGCGCGAGTATGAATGATATGAAATATTACACATGATTTTAAGTAAAACACATACACATAAAATGGATTTTGAGGCATGATTTTCTTACAAATAAATGAATTTTTAGATAAACATTTTCAACGAAATATGCAGCAGTATGGTGCGGAATGCCAGGGTACAAATTTTGCATAGAATTCTTAGCTAGAATATTTGAGTTCAATACTGTAAAGGTATGTGGGCGAGAATTCCTTAAAAAAATGAGAGGTTTACTTACATATTTGATATTTACTGAATTTAGCAAATAATAGGAATGGGAGATAAAGATAATTTAAACAGTATAATTAATTCAAACCAGCAGCAAAGAATATCAGTCGTTAGAGGAAATATTGTTGCAATTGTTCTTATAGCAATTAATCGTCAGGATATATCTTAACAAATGAAAATAGAAGAACACAATCAAATACTTTCCTAAAGATTAGACTGCGACAATGGAAAAGTTAACTGATTTTTAAACTTTTATCATTTAAAGGTTTAAAGGCCATTTATGAATGGCAGAGGCAAGGGACAGTGACATTGGCCTATCATGATCAGCGCCCTAGCCCCCTCTCCACCCATGCTAGGATCAATGAGGGCCAGGCAATGGCTGCTGATGTCTCGGCAGAGACCTGTAGGATCCCCCAAACCCCTCCCCCCTCCTTAGAACACAAGGGTAGTGAGGTTGCAGCGACCAATCGAACTAACGAGTTTGAGCGGGACCCAAACCCCAGTCTGGGGTTGAAACATTCAGTGGGCTTTCAAGTGTCAAAAGCAAAAATAAGTAGTTTTAAAAATTAAAATTTATTTCGAGTTTCTTTTTATGAATACCGACCTATATGAGAATGTGCACATACAATAAGTATCCACATATAAACGTACATGCATACACGTACTTTCACATATGCTTACACACACACACACACACACACACATATATATATATAAATATATATATATATATATATATATAAATTATATATATATATATATATATATATATATATATATATATATATATATATATATATACATATATATATATATATATATATATATATAGACAAAACACCCTCATTTGTCTTATTCTTAAGTATATCAGTATAAACGTGAAAATACACAAACTGAGTATTTATGTATATATACAGTAGATACATGATACATATATACAAATCTAGAAAGCACTTTTAGGAGTAAACTAGCACATTCAAATAAGTCTGTACACTACAACCACATGACAACCCTTTTTTCTTAAAGTGAATATGAAAAGAAAAAACTGAAGGCTATGGAATAATTTCACCATTTACTTGGTGTAAAAAATATATATATATATAAAAAAAAGAAAGACATGCGTTAGACCAGGAAAGTATGGATTTGTCAAAGGGCAAGCAATTATGTATGGATTGGCTGACCATGGAAGAATTTTAATACAAGGTTAGCCAACTCATCAACGTGAATTATGGGACGCGCACGAGCGCGCACACGAAAAGAATAAGTGGAGACACTTTTCTCTATTATTTTAGCTTTTTTTTTGCAACACTGATAAAAAAAAAAAAAAAAAAACACAGTCTGCACTGCTTTCTATATTTAGCTAAGGGTTAGAATAGAAGTAGGTTTACTGAAATTTAAATAAAAATTTAGAGATGGGATTTTATAATATTGTTATTTACACACATGCATATATACTGTATATATATGTATATATATATATATATATATATATATATATATACATATATAATCATCATCACTATCTACGCCTATTGACGCAAAGGGTCTCATATATATATATATATATATATATATATATATATATATATATATATATATATATATATGTATATATATATATATATATGTATATATATATATATGAAATCCTGTTGATAAATATATATATGTATGTATGTATATATATGCATATATATATATATATATATATATTTGTATATATATATATATATATATATATATATATATATTTGTATATATATATATATATGCATATATATACATACATACATATATATACATATATATATATATATATATATATATATATATATATATATATATATCAACAGGATTTCCTTACCGAAGGAGCTCCATAGAAAAAAAAGGAAAAAGTCCCTACTGCCATCAGTAATGAAAATAATTTGATTTCCATTACTTAGAGAAATTTCGTTAACAATCTGTCGAGACTCCATCCTTCCATGCGCAGCATCATACACTACGATCTTTTAATCCCTATCTCACTTTATTACATTAGTATTTTCTTTTCTTTGAAACCCAGCTACAACCCTCCCTAGAAAAGCAGGATGTTACGCGCCCAGTGGCTTTAACAAGGAAAGCAGCCCAGTCATTAAAAGAAAAGGTAATATAATGAATTGTATTTATGGAATAATTAATAGAAAATATAATTTCTCAATGAAAATAAAAGCCTACAACCCCTTGTTATATTTATTACTATTAGCCGCTTATAACATCAAGTTCTACTAGAGTTCATTCCCCCCCCCCTCCCAAAAAAAAAAGGGGGGGGGGGGGGACTCAAGTTCTCACCGGCGCAGACCGGAAAGATAAATGAATAGAGTTTGGTCCATAGGGCTCAGGAGGCCATTCAGTGAGAAGGTTGTGGTGGTCTAGTGGTAGCGTCCTTGCCTGGTGATTGCCAGACTGGGGTTCGAGGCCCGCTGAAACTCGTTATTTCCTTTGGTCGCTACAATCTCACCATCCTTTGGGGGAGCCGACAGGTTTATCTGCTGAGTCATCAGCAGCCATTGCCTGGGCCCCCTTTGCCCTAGCTTGAGTGGAGAGGGGGCTTGGGTGGTAATGGTAAGTAATATAGTCAGTCTCTGGGGCATTGTCTTGCTTGATAGGGCAATGTCATTGTCCCTTGCCTCTTGCCATTCATGAGCAGCCTTTAAACCTTTAAAGGTGAGAAAAGTTGAGAGGATGGACGGCAAAATGGAAGAAAGGATACTAAGTACAAAGGAGAGTATCCACCTTTGGCAATGCCTACAGTGCACAGCGTGATGTGATGGAACTTATAACTCAAGAGGGAGGCAGTTAAAGGCATCGTGAAATGGAAAAAGAATTATTCACTCGAAATACATGTTAATAAATTTTTTTCGATTATTGAACACACGATTAAGAGGAAATGAAACATTTCAAATGAGCCGGACCAAATATTAAAATACGTGACTTTCCAAATGAATAACAAATAACAATTATTAAATAACAGAACGTTACGTAACAATAACTACGGCAAACATCTGTAACGAGATACAAAACGTTGTATAAAAAGGATTACACAAAGTATCATACTGAAAATAGGACCACCTGCCATATAGCAATCAAAACACCAACGACTGAAATAACAATAATTATGTATTTTGTAATTGTTAAGTAAACAAAGATATCCCAACATTGTAGGAGAAAATTTTGCCGTATTACTCCACATAATGGAAGTGATTCGCTTATCACAGTCGTATATAGTAACCCCTTTTTCCTAAAAGCTGCTTATGACAGGAGAGCGTGTTTCTATGAGAACGCTACTTTGCGTAAAGAAGTCTTGATGCCTGTCATTTCCACAAGCGTTACTACCACGTTCCCTTTTATTTCCCAGAGTTAAGTTTAACACGTTGACGTGTATTTGGGTGAATAAAGCCTCTCTCCATCTGTCGCCTGCTAAAACATAAACACAAAATGTACACTACTTTTTGTACTGACTACTAACATTAACAGAATGCCTACACTACTCTGTCTTTTAATACTTCATTCAGACTGGTTATATTATTTTCCTGTTTAATGAAAGATCGAAACAAGGGCATAATTAAATTAGGGAAAGCTTCATGTTTACAAAATTATGTGATAAACTTGCAAAACATTGGTGCACAACATAATATATAGCTTTTCTCTCCATCTGTCGCCTGTCTTTTAATATTTCCTTCAGACTGGTTAAATTATTTACCTGTTTATATAAAGGCTCGCAAACAAGGCATAATTGAAATATGAAGAGCCTATAAAGTTTATAAAAATATGTAATAAACTTGCAAAACATTGATATACAACAACACAATATATCGCTTCTAGTTGACAGAAAATCATTAAACAATATTTGCAAGAAAATTGCAAAACACCAGTGTATACCAACATTAACGATTAATGCCTAACTGCAGTTATTATGTAATTGAAAAGATAAGTTAATAGGTTTTAAGAAAATCTAGTCACTATTGTCAAACCTTGAATCTTCTAATATAATATTCCCGTGTTTCAAAATCAGCTGCGCTTAAAACTACCAAGACCTAAAAATAAGCTCTCATTGCTTCCTTCGGATGTTCTTGTTATAGTTCCAATAATATAATTATAGCTTATTTATTACCACATCTGCTACCTTACAAAATATATTTTACGCCATATTATATTTTTCGACATTGTTATAAGTAATACATTGTGCATTTAATTTATATTTAATTTATCACTTCATCTACTACGTTTCAAAGTAATAAACTACAGCATAGAGATGTTTTTTCAATGTTTTCCTAATGCTGATATTAATCATAAGATGAATCAAAAGATTCCTAATGAGAAAACCGTAAAATTCCTAAACCAATAAAAGTTCCGAACTTTAGGATATGATTATGCATATGAATTTAGGCACTGTTAAATTAGGAAGGGTTGCGGTTTCAAACACAAAAATAAGACCTAAATAGACATTATTAAAAGGCTTCAAAGTTTTCCACGTTTGCTCTTATTCTAAATCCAGTCTCCAGACATTGAATATAATTAAGCTTTTCTTCACAGAAAATCCTATAACAAATTGGCATGAAATTCTGTATGAATGAAACAATACATAAAATTGTCTCCTATAAATCCATTCGAAATTTCACCCTGGGAAATCGAAGTGTGTAATTAAACATGAATATACCAAAACTCTAAAAGGAATAACAAAGGTAAATATATACAATGAAAATAATGTGTCCTTTCTTTTCATACGACGAACACATAATTCACTCAGGTACATCGACCAACTCTCATAGATCTCAGTGGGACCCTCACCATTCATCTCATTTTCCCCTTTGCAAAAGAGGAAGGTAATTAACCAATACAGAGAGAGAGAGAGAGAGAGAGAGAGAGAGAGAGAGAGAGAGAGAGAGAGAGAGAGAGAGAGAGAGAGAGAGAGCAAATGAAGTTGGTAGCTGTATACACAATCATTTCAACATTTGCGTTAAGGTGTAACACGAGTTCCAATTATAAGTGCACAGAATGTATTTATCCTTAAGGAATATGACTTCCACTCAAGTAGTATTTATTTACAAACACATACAAGAATATAATCTTCAATGGAAGTAAAAGCCTTTATACACAAACACTAGTTTATCACAGATCCTACTAGGTAGCTTTGGAATTCTCTTCACGCATCTTCCCTTTTAACTTTTTGTTTATGTGCTGTAATGGAGAATTACGGTGAAAGTCCCATTAGCCCTTGCCGTGGAAAAACATAAGCACATAACAAAGACCTGTTATTAACAAAGAAGTTTCTTCCCCGGTTTTAGTCTTCTACAATTAATATTAAATTGAAATATAGCTCATAAGTTTTTGAAAAAAATTGAAAGCAGTAAAAAAACACCCTGATAAGATGTTTCCCATACAATTCCGTTTTGTAGACTGGGATTGGATTTATGAATCTTAGCAATATATCACAACGCTGAGGACCGTGGGTCATTCATCCCTCAAGGGCATCTAGGGTAAAGCCCTACAGTTACAACATATGGTAAAAGCTTTGAACAGGCTGGACAGCAAGGTGAGAGAAAGACTGGAGATAAAACCTGTCATAAGTTATTTGCAATCTTCTAACGATGTCAAAACCGTAAAACACTAAACTAAGGCCAAATATGAAGTGTTACTCTCGTAGACTTTTAAAAGTTCAAAGTGCTACTGCAAATGAGAATAAAAACGCACAATATAATAATTTAACCCAACATGTGCACACAACTGAAGAAAGGGTTCAATAAATGAGGCAGATCTCAATGAAGATACGTTGGTTGACAACATTCACTGTACTTCCTGATATTTTCTTTTTAACTATGAAATTTATTCATTGGTTCACGTAAAACTTCTACAAATTCATAACTAACTTAGGAAATGTTTACACCAAATCACCAAGGAAGACTGGTAAAAGGTGTCCCACCTCGAGTAAGGATCACTCCTATACTAACTGATTTACAGTGACTGCCTATTAAAGCGAGAATGAGTTTAACATATATACAATAATCCTTCAAGTTATGAGAACCGGACGTCCAAAATATCGAAGAGAATTGCTACATATTGTGCAGCCAACAAATCATCTTGACACGAAAATAGTTACAGATGGTTTCGAATTACTAGAACCTAAATATATGTCTACTGTAGGCTCTAGAACCTTTACATCTGCGGCCCGAGACTATACAGCAAGCTCCCACGAGCCATCCTTAAGATTAAAGACATTAAGGCTTTCAAGAGGAAACTGAAGACTTTCATACTATGCGAGAGCTTCGATAGTGACGATTTAACAATCCACGAGCAATATACGGTGTGAAATGTTGAATGCTCTCGGACGCACATGATAAAATAACTGGAGGTCTTTTAGGGAGTAGGGCTCCCCTGCTGTATAGGACCAGAAAAACAGCCCTTAAAGTAATGTAAGTACCAATTCAATGCCTGAGAGGTAGGACAATACATTTTACATAAGAACTGATTAGCGAATACTAAATTTCATCAAATATTCAGGTTCGGTACTGTGATCACATTTTATAATAAATTTTCATGGATAACAAACAATTATTGGGAATATGCAGTTCCAAAATTCATCAAAAAGTTCCCACTAAATAAACGAATAAATTATGATATAAAGGCTTTCAAGAATTTGACTTTTTCGTGAAATGCCATGATATTGGGAATTTGACAACGCAAATTACGCTATTGATAATCCAAATATTAAAAATGTATACGACAAAAAAAAAAAAATGTAATCGCGCAAGACGGAGGAATTTTCAAGTATATGACAGCACCAGGAAACTAAGCTTTTGTAGAAAGCAAAGTAAAAAAAAATACTATTCCAACGTCTGGTAGATATAAAACGATTTACATAGCAACAGTGTAAAAGTCAGTGACCCTTAAATACATATATAGGAAACCCATAATAACTACATAGTTTGATACTGTAGCATGTGCTACATAAGATGAAAAGCAACAACACTTGCTATACTATATATCTTTTTGACATGTGCATTAAAATAAATACTGATGAACAAATTTCTTTTCTGAATAAAAATGTGTGTGTATATATATATATATATTTATTTATTTATTTATATATATATATTCATATATATATATACACATATATATACAGTATATATATATATATATATACATATATATATATATATATATATATATACATATATATATATATTATTTTATCATCATCATCATCATCTCTTCCTACGCCTACTGACGCAAAGGTCTTCGGTTAGATTTCGACACTCGTCTCTATCTTGAGCTTTCAATTCAATACTTCTCCATTCCTCATCTACTTCACGCTTCATAGTCCTCAAACATACATACATACACATACATACATACACATACATACATACATACATACATACATACACAGTATCTATCTATCTATCTATCTATCAATCTATCTATCTATCTATATATACACATATATTAGGCCTAGATTGTAAATATGTAAAATGCTTACTTTATTTAACAATATATTGAGAAAGAAAACATTAGTTTCATTTAGTACAATAAAACCTACCAATATTACGTATACAATTACATAAGCAAATCGAAAAAAATAGAAAAAAAGCTATCATCAGACATTCAAGTGGTAACTCATCATTAATGAACTAGTATACGTACCAGTGGTTCATACTGTACTATTAAAAGCAAGTAACACGCCGGATCGTATTCAGTAATGAGTTTTCGAGTGTTAATCTCCTAAATTATTAGTTTGAGAAGATTTTGATGACAGCGATTTGTCTTTGCTGGTAGAATGTTGTCTATTACTAATATTACTCACGTACTTCAGAATACTAATATTACTTACGTACTTTAGAATACTAATATTGCTCACGTACCTTAGAATACTAATATTACTCGCGTACTTTAGAATACTAATATTACTCACGTACTTTACGATTCTGATATTGCTCACTCTTTAGAATACTGATATTACTCACACTTTAGAATACTGATATTGCTCACGTACTTTAGAATACTAATATTGCTCACGTACTTTACGATACTCTTATTACTCACGTACTTTAGAATACTGATATTACTCACGTACTTTAGAATACTAATATTGTTCACGTACTTTAGAATACTATTATTACTCACGTACTTTAGAATACTAATATTACTTGCATACCTTAGAATACTAATATTGCTCGCGTACTCTAGAATACTAATATTACTCGCGTACTTTAGAATACTAATATTACTCGCGTACTTAAGAATACTAATATTACTCGCGTACTTTAGAATACTAATATTATTCACGTACTTTACGATACTGATATTACTCCCACTTTAGAATACTGATATTACTCATGTACTTTAGAATACTAATACTGCTCACGTACTTTAGAGTACTAACATTGCTCACGTACTTTAGCATACTAATATTACTCACGTACTTTGGAATACTAATATTGCTCACATACTTTAGAATATTAATATTGCTCACGTACTTTAGCATACTAATATTACTCACGTACTTTAGAATAATAATATTGCTCACGTACTTTAGAATACTAATATTGTTCACGTACTTTAGTATACTAATATTACTCACGCACTTTAGAATACTAATATTGCTCACGTACTTTAGAATACTAATATTACTCACGTACTTTAGAATACTAATATTACTCACGTACTTTAGAATACTAATATTACTCATGTACTTTAGAATAATTATATTGCTCACGTAACTTTAGAATAATAATATTGCTCACGTACTTTAGAATACTAATATTACTCACTTTAGAATACTAATATTAATCCCATAGTTTAGAATATTAATATTACTCCCATAGTTTGCAATACTAATATTACTCCCATACTTTAGAATACTAATATTACTAACGTACTTTGGAATACTAATATTACTCACGTACTGTAAATGCAAATTGTCAAAACTAAAATGTCCTCCTATTCAACGAAGAGTTTACTGCTTCTGTTTGAAAGTGCCAGCAGTCAATTCCAACTTGCCACATCACTTTGATATCTACTGTACATCAAAAGACTTACGTATACTCCATCTCAGTTCCCCCCAAAATTTACAATTTATCGAAATGACAACTTATGGAGCCCTGTTTTTATCACCACTAAACACTTGAAAAGCGACAAAATCAAATTACGTTATTTTGCTTCAAGATCACAAGTACAATTTCCACAAAATGCTACAATAAAAACATTCCCTACCAATATGACCATATCTATGACAGTGAAAGAAAGTTGACCATATCTATGACAGTGAAAGAAAGTTGACCATATCTATGACAGTGAAAGAAAGTTAACCTGAGATATACATCACGTTATGTCCTATGTGCAGTAACGTTAAAACTCTGTCACCATTAATGAATGGCTTTTCAAATTTCTGCACTCAATTTTAGAATGATTCGGGCAAACCCATCTACGGCAGGATAGCACCATTTCCTTCTCTATACTAATTGGATGCAGATAATTATTGTTCACTAATACATCAACCACGTATGGCATCTATCCTAAACGTTGCAAATCAATTATTGGTGTTTTTGGTGTCAGTTTCATTATCTTATTTGCTATTCACATTCGCTTATGTATTTTAGCCATTTAATCATCTCTACAGATTCCATCAGCACACAGCAACCTTAACATTAGAGGAGACCTCACGTAACCTTCATAACTTTAACAGCTTTTGCAATCTAATATTACCATGGTTACACAGACAGAATTTTGGCAGCTTACATTAATCTTCTATACTTTATCGACACACGGAATCAAGGACAAATGTTATCGCATCACGCAGAGCACATCTGTTTACATAAGAGTACATGAAACAAAAACTTTAAATGAGCTGAACGAAGTGGCAGCTGATAGGTCTCTCGGATTAAAATTAATACAAACAAAAGCTGCACTGAAAAACTTGCAATAATAAAAATAGCTACACAATAGCTTTTCTATGAATTTGGGGATATGCGCTAACGTATGAAAGATACGAAGTATTCTTAAAATTCAAATACACAGGGGCCTACTTGAAAACTCACCTTTCCTCTGGAAAGATCGCCATCCTAAGACCCAAATCCATGGTTTACATCTTCAAACATAATATACCCCAATAAGCACAATTTTAATGTCGATAATCAAATTAATAAAACGCAGAACGAACCACACTATGAAAGAAACTACCGCGCTCTCTATTTTGAGGAACGTACTACACCGGCTCCAATAATCGAATGTCCTCAATTAAGACAATTTAGACAAGGACCTAACCTACTGGTCAATTCAGAACGACGTATGTGTAAACATAAAAAGACTGTCGAGAAGTTATATGGTTAGGTACTTAACCATCCATCTGTAATTGTTGTTCTTGTTCCCTTGTTGATTTAAACCCCATAACAAGCTAATTATGTTAAAGATAATATATAATATAAGCAAAACGTACTGCTGTAAAATTAAGCAAATAAATACACAGACAAATGAAGTATGCTTATGTATATCCGTCATTTGCAGATGACAAGGCAACAGGCGAACCACCGTTACATGTCAACCAAATGTTAGTGTTGTTGCCATATTCAAACACGTAATACAATTTTACAATACAGACTTTCATTATTACTTACATCATTTGATTTGTGCTTTAAGATATCATAACGTTTAATGCATATACAATAATATGTTTGTGTACGTCATATGCTGTGTAGCCTAATGTAAAGGAATTAAACTTTAATTTACTTTGCCTTACTGGATAGAACCTCGGCAAAAGGAAAAAAAAAAAACAATACTTAAAAAGAACCATGCTTTCCATAATATTCTTTTCCCTTGTATATCTCAGTGGTATTACCCTTATGCATGCTTTTTCTCACAATCTCGATTTCGGCCAACGGTAAAAAAACAGGACTCTTTTAACCACCGAAAAAAAACTTGTTGCAACACTTGGGAAAATTCTGGAGTATTTACTCACATCTTTCATCGACTCTTGCATCTTTGAGGTGCTCGTGTATTTTTCAGTAGACGCCTCCGGGCTACGCTCCTAAGTGTGTGTTTGGGATTCAGGGAGAGAGAGAGAGAGGGGAAGGGAAATAGCAGGGAGGGGGGGGGGGGCTGTGCAAGCGAAAGGGGGGGAGGGAAAGTAGGTTGAGTGAGATTTATGCTTACGGATGACGATAAGACTGTGAATAAAAGAAAAACCGATGGATGTATTGCAGTGAAGGTTTTTGTATAAGCTACCTAAATTCAATGTTGTTGTTGTTGTCATCAGCATTATAATAATAATAATAATAATAATCATTATTATCATTATTATCATTATTATTATTATTATTATTATTATTACAAGCAATATTTGAAAAAGGAGAATACTACAATCTCAATGGAATTCTTATGAGGAAAACAGCCCAGTGGTGGAAAATAACTGAGAAGTAAAAAAAAAAAAAAAAAAAAAAAACTAATGAAAAAAAAAATCAAGACAAAATAAAGAACAAAGTACACGTGAAAAAGGAAACGAGGTTTATGACAACTTGCACAACAGAAAAATAATTACACCAGGGTTGTGGTGGCCAGGCGGGTAGCGTCCTTGCCTAATGATTGCCACACTGGGGACCCAGTCCCGCTCAAACTCGTTAGTTCCTTTAGTCGCTGCAACCTCCCCATCCTTGTGAGCTAAGGATTTGGGCTTTGGGGAAGCCTATAGGTCTACCTGCTGAGTCGTCAGCAGCCATTGCCTGCCCCTCCTTGGTCCTAGTTTGGCAATAGAGGGGGCTTGGGAGCTGATCATATGTAAATATTGTCAGTCTCTAGGGCATTGTCCTGCTCGAGAGGGCAATGTCACTGCCCCTTGCCTCCGCCATTCATAAGTGACCTTTTAAACCAGCTTTGAGCTGTAACCGATTCAACTGTATTGATTGGAAGGATTATTCTTCAACTTGTTAGCATTAGAAATAAAACTTTTAGAAGTGTATAGTAATGATGGCCAAGTGCGAAAACACAGACCCTTATATTTATTTGTAGGAAAATAAACGTCACCAAAGAACATAATCAATTTAGTATTCAATTCAATAAGAGGATGTAAAAAAATAATATATATATATATATATATATATATATATATATATATATATATATATATATATATATATATATATAAACAAAACAAACTCAATACTGAATTATTGCCAACTCCATGTAGATTTATACGTAGATTTGTGTTTATCCTCTATTAGTTATGAACAAATAGCTAGATTGTCCGAGTAGATAAAGAACTTTCATATAGACAAACACGCATGGCATTTATGTTCAAAACATGTGGTAGCCTCTTGGAAACGTCCCTTCCGGGCAATCCACAGGCAGCAGTTCGAGACCCGCTCAAGCCCGATAGTTTCTAGTAGTCTGCAACCCCACCCCCCTTCCTTGTAGGCTAAGGGTGGGAGTGTAGGGGAAGCCTTACACGTCTACCTGCTGAGTTATCACCAGCCATTGCCTGGTCTTCGATGGCCCTAACTTGATGTAAAGGGGGGGGGGGGGGGGGCATGGGCGCTGATCATATGTATATTAGGTCAATTCCTCTGCTATTCATGAGTAACATTCATATCTTAATGGTTTTTGGCTGCGGCCTGATAATAAATCTATCATAATAGTTTTTTTTTTTGGCATTAGAATCTTGGTAAGCTCTTTCACCTACTTGGCAATGAAATCTGTTGATTATGTACGGGAGTGGATGTTATAACAATCTACCGTTAGAAGGTAACATCGATGGGAATTGATCATGTCACAATTCTTCGAATGCAATAAAAATTACTTAAATATTAACTGTACTCTGACCATCCTTTACATTCAGATCTCCCTGGACAATTCTATCCTGTTCGTAATACTAGGCTGGCAGTTAATTCTAATGGCCAGGCCTTCTCCATCATGAGGCTCAATACTACACAGTATTCTAGAAGTTTTATTCCAGCTGTTACCAAGTTGTGGAATGCTCTTCCTACTCGGGTAGTTCAATCGGTAGAACTTCAAAAGTTCAAAGTTGGAGCAAATGTTTTTATGTTGACCAGGCTGACATGCGTCTTTTTATAGTTTATATATGACATATCTGTTTTTGACGTTGATAATAGTTTATATAGGACATATCTGTTTTGACGTTGTTACTGTTTTTAGAATGATTTATTGTTAATTTATTCTCATCATTTATTTATTTCCTTATTTCCTTTCCTCAGTGGGCTATTTCTCCCTATTGGAGCCCTTGGGCTAATAGCATCTTGCTTTTCCAACTAGGGATGTAGCTTGGCTAATAATAATAATAATAATAATAATAATACACTTAATCTGCTGAAATTTCCAGCTCATTCTGAAATAATTCCTGTTTCATTAGTTTAATAAGATTTGTTATAAAACGAAACCACAAACCCTGCACTTATTCCCTCTCTTTTATCAGATTCTAGACCCAGAAGGAGTGTGTAAACTCCAATAGCAGGTAATCCCAAGCTACTTTTCTTTAATCTTTCTTTTCTTTTTTTCTTTCCAAATTTCCTATAATGATCTATACGCTTGGAATAGGATAAATATGAATATTCTGTGCCCTTTTGGATTTAGAAATATTTACCGCTGGAGGTCCTAAACTTGACACAGGGGATATCAAAATAAAATGAAATAAAATAAAATGACAACATTCCTTGGATAGCTTTGCTGACGGTCAACATGTACTATAGCAGTGGTTCTTAAACTTTTTTGCCTTGCGCCTCCCTTCTGCATTAAGCATAGATCCCATGCCCCCCGCCCCCCCCTCCCCACCCTTGAAATTTCTGCCAAAGTAGAAAGTATTATTTCAATAAAATAAACATTGTTCATAGAAAATGGGTAAAATAAACATATTATGATGAAACAAAATTTTATCCTAATCTTTTGTCCAACTGTTTTAGCATTATACAGATTACAGTTATTACATTGATAGAAAATACTGGAAAAAATACAAATTACTGCAAATATAAAGAATTTTTACTCTTAATACAATCATTCATGGATCATGACCACATCAAAAAATGTTACACATCCTCCTTAGTAATTGATTTATCCATATTTATGTGGTATTGTAAAACAAAAGCCATCATAATTACTACATTTTTATTTTCATTGTTACTATTTTAACTACTTGCGGCCCCCTTGAAAGCTCCTGGCGCCCCCCTAGGGGGACGCGCCCCCCAGTTTAAGAATCTCTCTCTCTCTCTCTCTCTCTCTCTCTCTCTCTCTCTCTCTCTCTCTCTCTCTCTCTCTCTCTCTCTCTCTCTCTCTCTCTAAGCCATAGTAGCAAAGACCAACTTTGATATGTTCTATATGTAAAGGTTCTTAATGTTAACATATGGCTATGTTTCCTGAAAAAAAATGTATGAAAGAGTAATGTATAGATGTTTACAAACCTTCAAGAAAACTAATCTTTATCATGTGAATATTATCTGAAAATATTTAAAGATGCTGAGGCTTTCAGTATGTAATGAAAATAGACACTTTCAAACTATTCCATCTTATTTCTCTTCCTTTTTTTAAGTCTTTATAGTTTATATATGAAAGATCTATTTTAATAATGTTACTGTTCTTAAATTTTGTTGTTTTAATTATTCAATACTTCTCTTATAGTTTATTATTTCCTTGTTTCCTTTCCTCAGTGAGGTATTTCTCTGTTGGATTGATTGATTGATTTGAAGTTCTCTGGCATCCTGACATCGAAGATCATTGACGCCAATATCGTTTATCATAAATAAAGCTTGAAAGAATATTCAATTAAAACCAGAAAAGAAAATATGTTAAAAAAGTTAAATAGCATTAAGAAGACCTGCTTCTGATATAGATTTAAAAATGCCACTAACACTGTAAGACACATCATGTCCAAGGATCTTGGCAAGGATGAACTTGCCATCTA
Organism: Palaemon carinicauda; assembly: GCF_036898095.1. NCBI lineage: Eukaryota > Metazoa > Arthropoda > Malacostraca > Decapoda > Palaemonidae > Palaemon > Palaemon carinicauda. The sequence continues at coordinate 33,973,620 of NC_090738.1, forward strand.
GCCATTGGTGCTTATAGCATCCTGCTTTCCCAACTAGGGTTGTAGTTTACATAATAATAATAACTGTAAACTGTGCCAAGACATCCCAGTAGAAATGACAATGGTGAGGTCATGTGAATACCGATAAGATAATAAGATTATAACATTTAAAAATATATTTATAATAGTCACTATAAATTTCAAATGCCCCAGCAAAATAATCCGTAAACTTAAAAATAAACGAACATTACAACTTTGTTGATGAAAGAAGTAGGAAAGGATTAAATCATATCAAAGCGAAAGAACACTATTTAAAGGAAATTCTTATGAGGATTATTTTCACAGTACTTCAATCTATCGTTTAATACGCTAGCCACAAAGTTTGGTATGGGTAAAAATCTCTGTATATCTACATATATTTCCGACTTTAAAGAAAATAATGGAAATATAAAAGGAATATGAACAAGCAAAAAAGAGTTAATAAATCAGACATAACAAACTTCCTAGAGCAGGTTAACAGGTAAACCAAGGTTATTGCAGAAAATACAAGGTGGTGAAAAACAAAAACAAAAAAATAGGAAATACAGGTAGCTACTTTGAAAAAAAAAAAAAGAATAAAAAAAAATAAAATGTTCCCACCTCTTTCCCTTATCCTTCTTACCGTAACTTTAGAACTGAAGAAGTCCAAAAAAAAAAAAGAAGCTAAAAATATAAGTAAAAAGTAATAAAAAAAAAAAAAAAGGTACACAAAAAGTAAAGGCAAAATAAAAAAAGAAGTTTCGATCCTAATCTCAGTAGATGTACATTACCAGAGGAAGAGAGAATTTAAAGCCTTTTAACAATGCATACCAATCATCAAACGTTTTGATTTCCAGCGCTGACTATTGTAATCAAAATCATTGTCGGCCCTTTGATGATGGCCTCTCGTCCGGCCGAAGATTGTTTTGCAATAACCACTTTCCACTCTCCGATAAAAAGAAAATAAACGGGACGAGAAGTGTGAATTACTGATGGAAAAAGGAAGACCTTAAAAGCCAGGCTAGAATATTATATACAGACATATCTTGATATCCCATAATGATATCTTCCGATATCTTTATCATCAACTTCGTGTTATTTACAGGTTCATAAACAATATGAAGTCGTATTTCACTTGGGGTTTTAAGGCTCTGGATTTAAGAATAACTTTTAGCAATATGCTTTTATTGAAGGTGACTATCTGAAATAAATTCTTTTCAAGTGCTTGAAATACCCCCATGATTTCCAGGGCTCCGTTATTATATAAGGTAAAAAATACTAAAGGAAATTCATTTTCTTTTTGTTAATATCAAATCACTATAGACGTTTGACAAAAGGAGCTTAATATTAGTTATTCATATATTATACTGTATATAAGCGTTAATATAAACAGGCGTGTTATAAGATAAGATAATAACGTGAATGTATATTTTGCAAGTAATGTATGCACTTAATTTCATTTAGACCAAACATGGAAGAGAATATGTACATTTCTACGCATATGTGTAGAGTATACATATAAAATTACATTCATGCTGAAAAAGTGCACAAAAAATTATATATATATATATATATATATATATATATATATATATATATATATATATATATATATATATATGTGTGTGTGTGTGTGTATATATATATATATATATATATATATATATATATATATATATAGAGAGAGAGAGAGAGAGAGAGAGAGAGAGAGAGAGAGAGAGAGAGAGAGAGAGAGAGAGAGAGAGAGAGAGAGAGAGAGAGAGAGAGAGCTCCAGTTGTCAGCAAATCTTTTGAAAGGAAGATTCTGGGTTCATGTCCTATTCCCCACACACACATTATTGTGAGCAGAGCGTAGTAGAACAAAATCACAATTGGCATGACTAATGTATATATAATAGCATTTTCGAGTACTTAAAATATAACTTTCTATTTGCCATTTTCCACAAACACTGCATATGGCAGGAAACAATACAAATAAACTGACTTCCTGTATAAAAAAAAAAAAAAAAAAAAAAAAAAAAAAAAAAAAAAAAAAAAAAAAAAAAAAAAGAGAGAGAGAGAGAGAGAGAGAGAGAGAGAGAGAGAGAGAGAGAGAGAGAGAGAGAGAGAGAGAGAGAGAGAGAGAGGGTGTGGTAATATTTAAAGTAACATAAATGAAAAATAGTGGAATTCATATGACGCAAATTGGCGTAAACAATTTGGAAAGAAATGTATAGAGAATCCTCCGTAAAAAAAAAAGTAAAGAATCAAAATTGACAGAGGCAAAGAGTGACGTATTTTATATATAACTCAACAAAAGGCTACTGATGATACATCGATTAGCGAAATTGAAGCAATATTTCTTCAAAAGACATTTCGTTACTGAATTAGTAACACAAATTGGAATCTCAGCACCAAAGTGATTAGAATCCTATTTTCTCAAAAGTCAACTTTACAGGAAACAAATAAACATATATATATATATATATATACATATATATATATATATATATATATATATATATATATAGACATACATAAATATATACTGTGTGTATATACACACACACACACACACACATATATATATATATATATATATATATATATATATATAGATATATATATATATATGTATATATATATATATATATCTATCTATATATATATATACACACATATTATATATATATATATATATATATATATATATATATATATATATATATATATATATAAATTACATGTATGTGCGAGTATATTGTAGCTTGCGTTTTAGTAACGTACGAGAACTGTAGATTACAGAACCAAATTGATTGCTTTATGGTTATGAGGGAAAGCAGAATCAGTGTTGTAAATCATTAGAAAAATCTTGATGAGGCACGCAAGAAACAACGTGGATATTAACATGTGAAGAATGAAACCCATAAAGGAAGTTGTAGAAATTAAGAATCTAAATATGGGATTTTAAAGAACATTGTGAGCAATATAAGAAATATGTAAAAAACCCAGAGGGGATAAAGTTGGTAGAGTTGAAATTAGGGTACGATCTAGAATCAAAATATTAAGATATAAGAATGAGTTGGCAGAACAAGAGGATTAGAAATGTAGGCATACTCTAAAGGGAAGGAAAGGCGTTGGTGGAATAGATTACGAACTTAATTTTGAAAGTTTTTGTTTATATATTCTTACGTAAACAGATGTACTCTGCGTGATGCAGTAACATTTGTCCTTGATTCCATGTGTCGAAAAAGTACAGAAAATTAAGCTAACGCAAAATTTTGCATTTGTGACCGTGGTAATATTAGGTTGTAAAAGCAATTAAAGGTATACAGATTGTTTATGTGAGTCTCCCTTTAATGTTAAGGTTTCTGTAAATTTTGCTGAAGGGATCTGTAGAGATGATTAAATGGCTAAAATACATATCCGAATGTGAAATAGCAAAGACCACGAAAATTACACCAAAAACTATGATATCCAATGTATGAGTCGACAGTGATTATATGTCCAATCAGTACAGAAAAGGAAATGGTGCGCTATCCTGAATCATTTTAAAATTGAGTGCAGAAGTTCGAAAAGGCATGACAAGTCTTTCGAGCATCAGAATGTGGTACACCTGCAAGGTGCTGAAGAAATTTGAAAAATAAAAAAAAATAAAGAGGACAGAAAAAATTGGAAGGTGGACGTAGCTATCAAGAGGACTGTATAAGAGTTAAGAACGACGTAAAGGAAAAATTATATTTACAGGCTATACAACGCAAAGAAAAAATACGTTCACCTGTCCTCACAAACCTAACAACATTGAGATTAACAAACAATTCTTCTTAGGTCAAGGGGTTAACTACTGCACTATAATTGTTCGGTGACCAATTTTCTCATTGTGAGGGTAGAAGAGAGTCTCTAGCTATGGTAAGCAGTTCTTCTAGGAGAAGGACACTCCAAAATCAAACCATTGTTCGTTAGTCTTGAGTAGTGCCATAGCCTCTGTACCATAGTTTTTCACTGTCTTGGGGTAGAGTTCTCTTGCTTGAAGGTGCACTCAGGCACACTATTCTATCTTATTTTTTTCCTTTTGTTTTTTGAACTTTTTTATAGTTGATGTATTAAAGATTTATTTTAATGTTGCTTTTCATAAAGTGTTCTTTTTTAATTGCGCATTACTTCACTTGTAGTTTATTTGTGTCCTTTCCCCACTAGGCTATTTTTCCCTATTGATGCCCTCGGGCTTGGCTAATAATAATAATAATAATAATAATAATAATAATAATAATAATAATGCTACACAAACACATATATACAGTATATATATACATATATATATACATATATATATATATATATATATATATATACATACATATCATATACATGCATGCACACGCCCATACCCACTCACATACACACACACACACATATATATATATATATATATATATATATATATATGTATATATATATTCATATGTATGTATATATATATATATATATATATATATATATATATATATATAAGCATATATAAATATAAATATACCTTCAAACACTAACTTATGTATGCAAGCACAGTTGCTTCAGACACTTTCTCCGGTATAAACGCCCGAATAAATCACTAAGCCAAACCCCGTGCAAAGAGTCCAAATGGCATGTGTTAAAATCACAGGTGCTTGTTAAATTAATCCACGAGACCAATCATGAGAGAATAAAATTCATGAGTAAAAATCATAAATGAGTATATGCAATCACGATAATTTCCTATCTCAAATTGATCGTTGCAAAGGAACAATGAGTAACTATCGGACAAAATTACTACGGCAAGAGCGAAATTGATATCGAGGAAGTATATTCGATACCTGTGATGTTGAATACTATTATATTCTCTGCTGTTTCTTAAACATATTCGAGGATTTACAATGAGGATATACTTACTTGACCCTTGGTAGCGTAAGCAATGGTCCTCTTATACGTCACTGTTGAGTGAAATGGATTACTTTAGCCAATTTCCCTTAAGAATGTGAATGATGATGATGATGATGAACATGAAGAATGCACCTCAAACTACCCCTTTTTCATAACTAAAATATATGCTATATATACATGACCCTAAAAAGGAAAGAATAAACGAGAGAGAGAGAGAGAGAGAGAGAGAGAGAGAGAGAGAGAGAGAGAGAGAGAGAGAGAGAAATATTGATGATTCATGTCCTCGTTTCTTTTACCCCTTAAATGATATGCAGGTTATTCCAATTTCGCTTCCATACTCTAAAATAATAAGGATTAATTTTGCTTGATTCTTATGGAAATTCAGAGACCGGTCTGATCTCTTGAAACAAAACGTTTCAGCAATGGATGTACAGAGACCAATGTTCATTATCTCTTGTTTTATTAGGGAATTATGTAAATCGACAGAAAACACTCCCTAAATAATAGTTACATAAGAACCATTTCTCCCGTATCCCTTTTAATCTCCGACACCCAGCTCAGGGATCATCAAAAACTATCCCTAATTGAACGATACCAGAAAGTTCATTTCGGCTTCTCATTTCTACCGGGTCCCACAGCGAGGGGGATTGGGGCTCCCAGTCCCCCTTATGGGAGAAGGGATTAAGGGTTAGTATTGCATGCCATGCAAAAAGGAATATCAAGAGCACACTGCTTCGAGAGCGTTAATGAAGTTTCACAGCAGGGCTCGACAAACACTGTTTCGTCATGGATATATAGAGAGAGAGAGGACTATGAGGAACGGTGAGCCTGCCTCTCTCTCTCTCTCTCTCTCTCTCTCTCTCTCTCTCTCTCTCTCTCTCTCTCTCTCTCACCTGTTCGGAAATGGATATGCGGTGGAAGAAAACTGAGCGAGAGTGCGGTTTGCAGAAACACTTGAGGAGATTCATTCATATAAAAATTCAGCAGAAAAAGAAATCGTTAGACATGAATCAATACTTCATATTCATGTTTACCTCTAAGTCCTCATTTACAGCAATCATTATTCACATGAAGAGGTATATTCATAAACAGACAAACAATCAAATAAAATAAATATATATATAAACATATATATACATATAAAGTATATATATATATATATATATATATATATATATATGTATGTATATATATATATATATATATATATATATATATATATATATGTGTGTGTGTGTGTGTGTGTGTGTGTGTGTGTGTGTGGATTAGTTTGTTCTGTGATTCTAGTGATCAAAACAGCCCAACGTCAAAGTAGAAGGAGGGGCAGTAACTGAAATGTTCTGGGGACGGCCATCATACTCTAATTTGGCAACAATATCAGCAGCACGCCCTTAACTTATGCAACCTGTGCAATAGCAGTAGAAAACTGACCAACCTTGAAACTAATACAACTTCTGAACTTCGAATGCTGATTAATTTACCTTCCCGAAAATATGTCAACACTTTTCCGGATTCTATTAATACAAATATGAACGCAGTTTAGATTTAAGGTTTTCTCACACATCTTATTGATTCTCAGATCTTCTAATCATTAATATTATTACTTGCCAAGTTGGATAAGTAGGATGCTATAAGACCGAGAGCTCCAACAGGGAAAATAGCCCAGTGAGGAAAGGAAACAAGGAAACTACGAGAGAATTCACAATTGAAATAAAATATTTTAAAAACAGTACTATTGAAATAAATCTTTCCAATATAGATTATAAAAACTTTATAAAACAAGAGGAAGAGAAATAAGATAGATCAGTGGCCTGGGAGAACCCTCAAGCAAGAGAACTCTACCTCAAGAGAGTGAAAGACCATGGTACAGAGTATGGCACTATCCAAAACCAGAGAACAATGGTTCGATTTTGGAGTGTCCTGCTCCTAAAAGAGCTGCTTACCATAGCTAAAGAGTCTCTTCTACTCTTACCAAGAAGAAAGTAGCCACTGAACATTACATTACAGTAGTCAACCCCTTGAGCGAAGAAGAATTGTTTGGCGTAATCATTAAACATGTATTTCTACGATCATCTGGTGTCGAACATTGGTAATTTCTATATTTTCTCCCTCTGTTAAATCATGCAAAGTCAATAATTTTAGTTTCGCACATCCGCACTAACAATTAAATATTAACTTGAATATAATATTGCCGATATACATGCAGCTGCATGAAGAAAAACAGTATTAGATATTAAAATGGAGATTGCATGGTAACCTGAAAAAAAGTTATAAATCTGCAAAGGTCACAAAATAAGAATCAAAGTTCTCTTGACAGGTACAACTTTTCAAAATCTTTGCCGTGTAAAAACATAATAAATTACCCACTGAGTTACTTTGATAAGTCGGTATAACAAAAAGTTAAAATGAGCACAAGTCAATACGACAAGCTCTGTCCAATTACAGCTTTATTGTCTCTTATTTGAAACATTTTAAACCAGTTATGTTATTAGGATGATAAAGTTAGGTTAGATTAGGTCAAGTTAGGTTAGGTTAGGTTATGTGATCTTTCACACCAGGCAAAGTAGTTACTTATTTGATTTTATGTTGTCTGCCATGACATCTAAAACGTCTATGACTTGCTGCTTAGTGAAACCTCCTACTACTGGCATACTGTTCTAAGTGGACACAACTGCAGAAAGGTCACAATAAAAGAACGAAAGTACAAAGAATTTTTTTAAAAATGCAAGCTGTGACAGAGTAAATGTGCACCCTTTCTCCTGAAGAATAGGACTATGATACCATTGAGGTAATCTGCATGGAACTTGAACAGAGTTTGCATTTATGACCTATCTTATCTTAGCATGTTTTATCAACTTCTAGGAGTTTGGGTCAGCCTATGTTCTTAATCTTATTTGAAGTATAATGATGAGAGGTGACTCTCCGCATAAACAGTGAAGGCTAGATCTGTGCCTCTTGTGACAGTCAAGGAGCTGGTGTTTTACTAGTTTTCTAAGTCAAACTGTTGTGCAAGAACGTACTCACTCCACTGACATCTTGGACATAGGTGAAATTGTTAGCCTAATTACAAAAAAATAGTTTAGAACCATTTATGAAAAATAGGGGAAAAGCTAATTACCTTCTGTATTCTTTGCGGTTTGTGTTTCTATTATTTATTTTCTTTAACAAATTCACTTTTATTTCTCTGTACTTGAATTGGTAGAACTTCAAAAGTTCAAACTTGCGCCAAATGTTTTTATGTTGAACATATGAAATATGTTTTGATGTTGTTACTGTTTTTAAAATATGTTATTAATTGTTAATCATTTCTCTTATCGTTTATTTATTTCATTATTTCCTTTCCTCACTGGGCTATTTTTCCTTGTTGGAGCCCTTGGGCTTATATCTCTCTCTGAGTATTCATCTGGTGAAATGTTGAAGAGGACACCATTATCTTTGTAAAGGCAAATACCCCCCCCAGCCATTACCTATTGACAAGGAAGGTCATGTTTCTGTTAAGACTATCCTTTACTGTTCAAAATCTATGGTGAATTTAAAGTTATGCGCAAAGTCTATGGTATATGGAACCATAACTTCACCTTTTGGTGGTCTACCTAAGTATTGTAGCAATTAGTGGACAGACAGCGGTACAGTCTCCCTTCATGGCCTACCTTTATAATAGTCTGACTGGAAGCCCTTTAACTGTATAATACGAGGTAAACTTCACTGAAACAGAAAGACGATAGACTAGTTATCTGCATTCAAGTGCATGGTCATAAGATGGATTAGTATACCATAGAGTACTTGTTTTATATAGGTACTCTAGTATACTCCAGTGTCGAGTCTAACAAAAATCTCATCCTTTTGTTTACAAAGTTGTAATGACAATGTTAGTGTGAGACACACTGATAGAGACAAAATCATTAACTTTCCTCATGTATATACCTCATAGTTAAAGACACGTCAACAGAGAGACATGAAATTAAATGGAGTCTCCTTTTACGAACATCTTAACAGGAAAGTCTACA
>NC_090738.1:33985019-34010019 GCF_036898095.1 Palaemon carinicauda
TAAATGGAGAGTGCTTGTCGAAGCTTTACTTTTAAGGTTATTAAAGGCCGCTCATGAATGGCAGAGGCAAGGGACAGTGACATTATCCTACCAAGCAGGACAATGCCCTAGAGAGTGACCATATATACATATGATCAGCGCCCAAGCCCCCATCTTCACCAAAGCTAGGACCAAGGAGGGCCAGCCAATGGCTGTTGATTACTCAGCAAATAGCCCTATAGGCTCCCCAAAACCCCCCATCCTTAGCTCCCAGGGATGGTGAGATTGCAGCGACCAAAAAACTAACGAGTTTGAGGGGGACTCGAACCCCAGTCTGGTTTCACTAGTCAGGGACGTTACCACATCGGCCAGCACAACCCTAAAGACTTGTTCTAAAATTAGAGATACTCCTAAAATATTGATTATCAGTAGCATTTACAATCAAAGAGATCCTTCTGAAACACGATTTTCAGTGAAGTTCCAAAAACAGAGTAATCTTGAGAAGCCCTGATTTTCACGCGCGTTTCAGAATTACAGATGACGGAAGTTTTACGGAACTATATACATTTGAAGCTTTACTTTCACCAGTTTTTTTTAACTAAATGCTTCACTATGAAACTTGACAGCTTGTATACTTTAGAAATAAAAATACATTATTTTAAAACGATTTTCATTATTTCAATAAATATCGAAAGAAGCTCAAATTAAGCCTCATCGAGCAAACTTTACAGTAACTATCTCAAGGACAATTACATAATTATTCATAAGGTCTCTCTCTCTCTCTCTCTCTCTCTCTCTCTCTCTCTCTCTCTCTCTCTCTCTTATATATATACATATGTATATATGTCTACATTAATATATATATATTATATATATATATATATATATATATATATATATATATATATATATAATATATATATATATATACTGTAATTTATTTTACATATGTATTTACTAAAATCACTATAATATCCAATTTCAATAGAGGAGAAGCTCTCAGTTACCTCATATTTACTTAAAACTATTCTCACTATATCTATTATATTCCTCTTCATTCTTGAAGCATCCGCCACATTCATGCTTCATCGCCGTTTCTCATCCTCGCATGCCTCGAGATATCCTATCCCATAGCAACCATAACCCCCCCCCCTCCCATACCCCACCACCTTAGGGACACCCCCCACCCCCCAAGCGAGTTGCTCTGGTGCCCTTTCAACTTAACACGAGGAAGAGGATTGGTGCATGTCGATTCGCAGGAGCGGAGTAATGAAGTTTCCCAGCAGGACTCGACAAATATTCTTTAGTCATGGCCCAGCTGGACGACTGGCGGGCACCTGAGAGAGAGAGAGAGAGAGAGAGAGAGAGAGAGGAGAGAGAGAGAGGAGAGAGAGAGAGAGAGAGACCATGCCCTCATCTTGGATATCGACATATTCATGCATATATATTCAGGTGAGTGAATGCGTCTGTGCTGTAGTTTATAGAATTATTGTTACATCTTGAGGATTTTAATATTAGATTTAGCTCTTGAATTGTTTCTATAACTAAGTCCCCTCTCTCTCTCTCTCTCTCTCTCTCTCTCTCTCTCTCTCTCTCTCTCTCTCTCTCTCTCTCTAAAAACAATCCTATATCATGGTGAAATTTTACTGAAAATCATAGATTTTCCAATGACCAAAGCAACACTTTATCTACAATTGACCATAAATTTCAATACGATAAATATATAAATAAAAAAAAATTAAAAAGTCCAATACCTTACAACTCAGCCTGAGAAACTAAGTTTAATCTTATCTAGTATTCTAGTAAATAAACAAGTTGTCTGGTTTCTTGTCTACGCTAACCTTTCCATCCGTAAGCCAGGAGGATCGAAATGTAAATTACTAAATACTTCAAGGCAACTAAATTCATGATAGATTCCGACATTTTTATGTCTCTTAGAACGATTATTTATGCATTACAATAAAACTAATACGCAAAACTATATTTCCAAATATACAATGTAAAATATACATCATTGCAATATCTAATGATTTGTACAAAATAATTTATAAAACAAAAAAGTATGAAACTAAAAAATTCTATTGTTTATGAAATCATTTAACACCCAACCAAAAAGGTGATATTATACAGGACTTAAAACTCACCACTTACTCATTACAATATTGAAATCGTAATCATACAACTAAATTGGATTTCCTCACTGATAAAATGAGGATTCGCTCAATAAAGAATACTTCAAGTATTTCGAGGAAGGATAAATATTTCGTTGGGACCTTAGGGTGATATTCTGTTTTTAACTGCATTAGGAATATTTTTTTTTAAGATACTGTTTTTCATTAAATGCCTTATATCGAAACTGGGGTTCCAACCGATAAACCGGACAGAAACAGAAATGAGAGAGAAATAGAAAAATAATAATAATAAATTTGAGAAGGTATACGTCACTAGTGACGCAAACGCACATATACACATTTCTATTTCATAGCTATTAAAATAAGCACCTGCTGCTGACGCTTCTGAACATAAGTGGTATTTCCACCTCTAGTACAGGCTAATACATTTCTGTGACGTCACTAGTCGTTTCTGTGTAACAAGGAAATGTCTTCAAACCACATGACCATTACTATGTTTTTTATTTATTCATTTTTAGCTGATAGGAAATATGGGTGAAAGAAGAGTGAGGGCCGTTAGCGAGCTAACCATGGTAGGAAATAGTTTGGAAATTTAAGTACTATAGTCAATTTTTTTAGAGAGGCAGATTTGCACCGACTCGCAGCGGTGCCCTTTTAGCTCGGAAAAGTTTCCTGATCTCTGATTGGTTGGACAAGATCATTCGAACCAATCAGCGATCAGGAAACTTTTCCGATCTATAAGGGGACCGCTGCGAGTCGGTGCAAATGTGCCTGATTAAAAGAAATTGATTATAGTAAGAGAAATGTAAAGTGTGGGTAACTACAATTTCATTGATATAAAGGTACAGTTTTTCTTTTAATTTTCTTAAAGTTAATCTGGTACAATAATTGCTTGTTTTTCTTTTAATCTTTATTTCATGGTCTGGTCTTTATTTGGTCACCGGCGTAGTATTTTCAATGCTGAAGTCAATCCTTGTGGATTTTGCAAAATCGGGAGATGGAGAGACCTGGGGGAGCTTTGTAGTAAGGCTTGCATTTCTCTCGTTAACTGACGGGTGTGTTTCTTGCAAAGTTCTTATATATCCTGATAGAAGAATTGATGATTCTGGATCGGAATTAGTTTCATCGTTTAATGTGAAATACTGAATATCTTATTGTATATTCTAAAATGCTTGAAACTAACTTACTCTACTTTTACGGTTCTATTGTTTTTTGTTTCTCTTCATGGAGCTTTTTACCTTATTCATTGTTTCTTCAGAGAAATTCACTTCTGAAATTGTTGCCTGCTAATATGGTGTTTATCAGTGAGGGGTAGAACCTTTCTTGAGGCTGCCTCAATTTTATCGCTATATTTCTTATAGTCGAAATTCTTGTACTATCTTGTAATTGTTCAGTGGCCACTTTCCTCTTGGTAATGGTAGAAGAGACTCTTTAACTATGGTAAGCAGCTCTTCTAGGAGAAGGGACACTCCAAAATCAAACCATTGTTCTCTAAGTCTTAGGTAGTGCCATAACCTCTGTAACATGGTCTTTCACTGTCTTGGGTTAGAGTTCTCTTGCTTGTGGGTACACTCTTCCTCTTGTCTTGTTAAAGTTTTTATAGTTTTTATAGGAAATGTTTAATTTAATGTTACTGTTCTTGAAATATTTTATTTTGCCTTGTTCCCTTTCCTCACTGGGCTATTTTCCCTGTTGGAGCCCCTGGGCTTTTCCAACTTAGGGTTGTAGCTTAGCAAGTAATAATAATAATAATATTGTTTATAAGGTGGTTTTCATTAGCCTGTATTGGTAACTGTTAATTTGGCGTAACTTGTGTCCTTGTTTTGTAGTGGTTGTTGCATCTCTGCTCGTATTTATCTCTTGCATTCTCTTCTCAATTAGATCCTTTCTCACTAAGCTTTTTGCTGCTAAAGTTCTATGTGGCTGATGCAGTTGACACATTTCTTTGTATTGTCTGTACATTCCTTGTATGTATAGTCATATGATGAGCATTCAGAGCATATTTTACAGTTTTTATCCTCACAGCAGTCCTTGGACAGATGCTCATAAGAATGGCATTTATACCAAAATATCAATTTCACAAACATATCTTGTTCAATAAATTGATTTGAGATGTATTGGTAGGCCTTGAACAGGCTTGCTTCTATGGCTCTCTTTGCCATCTTTGATGACTCAAACTTTAGTTTCTTAATGTGGGAATTATTTGGGAATAAGTATTCTTCCTCTACATGGGTCCTCAAGTTCGTCTGTATTCTGCCGTTGTTCCATCCAGATGTTTTGCTACTATAGTTTTCGTAGCATTATATTCTGGGGGTTAATCACTTCAAACTGTTCATTTAGAAAGACAGTCTTACTCTCTGTCTTCAAGAGCTTATCCGAGTCATCTTCTACGTTAATGAAGAATGCTGAGCTAGCGTGGGTTACTTCATGGACTCTGGCCCTAATGGTGCCAATGCATTACCACAGCCTCAGGGGTCCCTGTGGCTCGCTCTGTAGCTTGGAACTATGTTCTTCAATCTTAATCTTCATTTTGCATCACAGCATTCGCTTATCTTGAAAGTTTTATCAAAAAGAAGGGTGACACATAAACATAGCTATGCTGGCACTGATAGAGAGGTAAGAGCGATGCTGATGACCTAGAGTTAAGGATAGATTTTTAAAAACCACACAGGCTTCTTATCCTCGGACAGATAAGTGAAACATGTGTCTTGTCCCTACGAGTGTTGGAGGGAGACTGGACACTGTATGTTAGTTTTATGGTTGTGTTACCTATTCATTATATATCTCTTTCATCAGGAGGTCTTCCTAAGAATGAATATTTCATATATCCCTCTTCATTCATTGCGAAGAGGTAATGTTGAATGGTTGTATTCTTTTACACTCTACTCCATTGACAGAGACCTCATTAATGGCTATGACGTCAATATATTAACATCTGACATTGGCAAGTGTCTTTTCTGTGTAATATTGTTCTGTGTACATTCATTAAGTTTATTGGCTCATATAAAATGAGTTATTAGACCTCATGTCCCTCAATTTATCTCCTTTGTGTTATGAATAGTTCAATAAAGCTATTATCACCTGAATCTCAAAACGTTTATGAAATTATGATAAACCTTAAAAATTCATCCAAAATATTAGTATCCTATTATCCTGGGAAAAATCGATATCTGGGCAATCGGAAATCTTTGGATTCCCAGAATGTAAACTTGTAATTTCATGAATTAACAATGTAAAACTATTTCTCAATTTCAAGAAAATATAAACGAAACTTAAAATGTTCTTTAGAACAGAAAGATATACTTTACATTTGCTATAGGCGAACAACTACTTTGTTCTTTTCTTCATATTTTGAACATTAACTATATAACAAAAATTGTTTTTTAGTTGATCAAACACTGAAAAAAATATATTGGTTTTGTCCTTATTGAATAAATTTTCCACTCAACTCTAAAAGCGAAAAAGGCAATAATAGTCTTTAGTGAAAAAGCTAAAATAATCAATGGTCAAACTACATCGATACCAGAAGCATTGACGGAGACTCCCGGTGACATGATTTGCACAATAGGGTTTAGAGGACACGCCCAAATGCCGCCCGTGGAGAAGGCTATGGTGATTACACACTTCCACCACTGTGCCCATCCGTCCACGCCCTAAATGGGTGTGGGAAGCATTCGATTGTTTTTTCTTCATTCTTAGAAGAAAATGTAACATAAAAGCGAGTGTTCTCTACCAAACAGAATTCGAAATAATACGTACAAAAGGTTGTAAGTATTTCAGAACTTTAGAGAGTTTAAATTACCAATTACTTAAACAACTTTAAATATATATATATACATATATATATATATATATATATATATATATATATATATATATATATATAAAATTACGATGATAAATTTTCAAATAAACAAAATGGATTCAAGGGCTTTAAAAATAAGCTATAGACATTATGGCCAAGTACAATGCCCTAAGCCTTTGGGTATAAATGAGTTGTGAGTCAAAGACCACCGAGAATGAATATTGGAGGAAATCCTTTCAGAGTAAAAAAAAAAAAAGGAGAATATCAGCATCCAAAAGGACAAATCAAAAGATGCACTCTCACACCTCACTCCCCATTTCCCCAACCACGACTCTCCCCTTTCCCCACCCATCTCACCCTCCCGACGCATAGCGTGAAACTTGAAGCAGCATCCTGAAGAATACATCTGAATCAAAAGGAATACCGCTGGAGGGACGGAGGGCAAGCCGTCCCAGGAGGTGCTCTTGAAGACCACTGGAGAACAGCGTGTTTTCGATACCCGGAGGACCTAGAATCACCCCCACCAGCCTCCTCGCGCTTTCCTGAGTATTGTTCCCCGGTGACCAGTTCATATCTGGTGGCTGCAGGAGGTTAGTTGTGTGTAGCTATACAAGAAGAAATGTCGCATCATCAAAGGCGCTGTCGAGAAAAAGGCAAGCGTCATCGAGTCTGAAGGTTCTTAGATTTCGTTGATTTGTCAAGCATGCGTTACTTTGGCCACAGAGAGAGAGAGAGAGAGAGAGAGAGAGAGAGAGAGAGAGAGAGAGAGAGAGAGAGAGAGAGCGGTAATTTAATTTGCTTCAGGTGCTTTGTCCTTTATTATAGATAAAAAATTGATTTAGCCTAAGGCAAAACTATGTAAATAAAATCCAGAAAGTTAACAAAAGCAAGATCTTCACAGGAAACCAATTTTTTTCTTTTTTTAATGTCCCTCCACTAATTCTTCACGAGCTTATCGCGATGACCTTCGTTCTTCAGCCAATGCCTTCGAGGCCCACCTCCACATCCATCCTCTTACCCAGGGATCTACAGCTATCAACAGAAGCATTACTTACAAGCGCATCTAGACATATGAGAGAGAGAGAGAGAGAGAGAGAGAGAGAGAGAGAGAGAGAGAGAGAGAGAGAGAGAGAGAGAGAGAGAGAGAGAGATGGGATTCATCTCTTCCATAGCTAAGAGTTATATTGCTCTTCAAAGCCAGAGATACTCATACATGCAGACACAGAAAGTGATAAAAGTTTTTTCTTTTCAATAATGGCATAAAACGTGTTCCACTACCTTCTTAAAATCTCTCTCTCTCTCTCTCTCTCATGTATATTAGAAACATCCATAGTTATCTAAGCATCAGCATCAGTGCACCTCATCTTGGCCATCTCCTCCCACCAATTCCATTTGTGTTGTTCCTGAATAATCATCGTCTCCTCCTCGACCAACATCGACCGACTCTTGCTTTTACTTTACTGGCTCATTCCAAATTTAAATCCTATTACCATAATGCATATTCATTATTAGTTTTTAATATAGAGGATGATAATCTATAACATTCTTATCACAGGCTTACAATATTTCCTTGGAAACTTCGGTATTAAAAATGCTTGATTAAGCAATACATACTGTTACTTTTTCATTTCTTTTTATGGAAATTATTCCTCACTGTGTTTGAGGATGCGATACACTCAAATATATACTGTTGAATAAAACGATCTTATTCTGTAAAGACAGTAACATAAAATATAGTTTTTAGGAATACATCTACTCTTTTTCCTTCCATTACTAATCTTGGATCTTCACCAGACTTGACCTAAGCTGGAATTGTTCATTTTTATATTCCGAAGTGAGCTTCGCAAATATCATCCTTCCGAAAGACCTTTAATGCCCTTCTCTATTTAACAATGGAACTCCTCTTATCAGCCTTCTGATTCATCAAATAAAGCCATCAACTATTATTCTTAAACCTTATCCCATTGTTTTTCTTTCTCTCTACTCCTCTGTCTTCTTTCCATCCCATCAGCCATCACTTTCAACACTCTCCCTGCTTCTCCTAAACACTGACCTCCCCTTTTTTCTCTGTTCCACCTCCCACAACCCCTTTCCTCTCAGGCCAAGGATCCCACTCCACCCCCTCCTTTCATCTCCAGTGGCATACCTCCATAACTCTCATTAACGAACCTCCAATTGTTAACAGGGCTGCTTGTGTCAGACGCTTGGCATTGTTGGAGTGAGGGAGATAGTTCATGGGGGTGTTGGAGAAGAGGAGGATGGGAGAGAGAGAGAGAGAGATGCAGAGATAACATGAGGTAATTTGTCACGTGGGCTTTGTGGCTTGATTAGTTGTGGGATAGGGAAGAGGGAGGAAGCCGGGACCTGGAATACCAAGGGAGAGAGAGAGAGAGAGAGAGAGAGAGAGAGAGAGAGAGAGAGAGAGAGAGAGAGAGAGAGAGAGAGAGAGAGAGAGAGATATCTCATCCTGACTCTTAGCCAGACATTTATCCTTTTAAAAAAACATATAATGAACTTCCTACGAAGAACAATTACCATCAAAGAACATTGATCCATATTCAACTCGAGTCGAAAGACTTCGTCCCATTTCGCTTTGGGAGGAGAAAAACATTAAAATGATTCTATAGACAAAAAAATATAAAATTTGCTGTATATTGGTATATGCAAAATCGTAAAAAGCTTTTTAGAATACTATCAATATGATACACAATAATCTAATACTCATTGACTAATAAGTACCATGGTCTTCCACTGTCTTGGGGTAGAGTTCTCTAACTTGAGGGTACACTCGGGCACACTATTCTATCTTATTTCTATTCCTCTTGTTTTTTTGATTTTTTTTTAGTTTATATATCAAAGATTTATTTTAAGGTTGTTACTGTTCATAAAATATTTTATTTTAATTGCTAATTACTTCTCTTGTAGTTTCCTTATTTCCTTTCTTCACTGGGCTATTTTCCATGTTGGAGCCCTTGGGACAGTGACATTGCCCTAGCAAGCAGGACAATGTCCTAGAGACTGACCATATATAATATGATCAGGGCCCAAGCCTCAAGGGAGGGCCAGGCTATGGCTGCTGATGACTCAGAAGATAGACCTATAGGCTCTCCCAAACTCCCAATCCCTAGCTCACATGGATAGTAAAGTTGCAGACACTAAAGGAACTAACAAGTCTGAGCGGGACTCGAACCCCGTCTGGCAATCACCAGAGAGAACGTTACCAACCAGGCCACAACAACCATTCATTTAACACTGACGTCTTACAAACACCTGCTATGAACTGCTATGATGTAATATGATAATTTAATGATAACTGGTAAAGATGGATAGAAAAAAATTATGTCATTTTATAATAATAGTTTTTTATCGTTACCTGAATGCTATGAATTATCTTTCGTTCTGGACATCCTATTATTCTTAACAGATCGAGTATAATATAATAATAGTATGTACACACATATCTGCTTACAGTACATTGATATGTGAGCGATGACAACTGAAAGTGCGATTATCTTTTCCAACATTTCTGCTAAAAGAAACGTATCTGTGTTAAACAGCATCGGATAGATATTTCGCAACTGTGTATGGAAGGACGATGTCCACATGTAGGTATATTTCCTTTTTTTTTTTAAATAATCTGCCAAATTTGTGAATAATTTCTCTTATTACCATTTTATATATATATATATATATATATATATATATATATATATATATATATATAATGCTTATAAGAGAAATTATTCATAAAATTTGCAGATTATTTAAAAAAAAGAAATATTATACCTACATGTGTATCAAGGATGACCTCCGATCAAGGGGATTAACCAGTGATGAGGTGTGGGACAGAGGTAGATGGAGAAAGCTGGCCAGAAACATCGACCCCACATAGAAGTGGGGAAAGATTTAGACAAAGAAGAAGAAGAAGAAGAAGAAAAATATACATATATATATATATATATATATATATATATATATATATATATATATATATGTGTGTGTGTGTATATATATATATATATATATATATAATATATATATATATATATACATATATATATATATATATATATATATATATATATATATATATACATATATATATATATATATATATACATATATATATATTATATATTATATATATATATATATATATATAGTGTTCGCATTTTTAATTGGTTGTACTAGATCAAACAGCATAAGTATAAGAGAAAATAGAAAAGCGCATAACTACTGTAACAGATAAAAATGATAGAAAAAAAAAGCAGATATTTCTACTCCACACAAAAACAGAACATGGTTTAAGAAAATAGAAATCCGAGCATTTGTGCAGTGCAAAACTTATTACAGAGGATTTAAATGATCTGTGAATAAACCAGAGCTTCAGAAACATTACTTTTATTTACTTCTTCCATGTCTACAGGTCTTTCAATTCTTAAGGTTAATAGATAATGGAGCAAAGGTGCTTGGAAACAAAACTGGTTCTTAACATCAACGGAATTTTCATTTTATCATAATATGCAGACGAAGCAAATCCTGACAATATTTACCTTTATACTTACACACGCAATCATATATATATATATATATATATATATATATATATATATATGTATATATAATATATATTTATATATATAAATATATATATACATATATATATATATATATACAAATATATATATATATATATATATATGTATATAAATATATAAATATATATATACATATATATACACACACACATATATATATATATATATATATATATATATATATATATATATATATATATATACACACATATATATACATATATATATACATATATATACACATATATATACATATACGCATATAAATATATAAATATATATATATACATATACATACATATATATATATATATATATATATATATATAGATAGATAGATAGATAGATAGATAGATAGATAAGATATATATTCGATTCTAATGAATAAATAGATACTCAAGATCTAAGATAATTGGTGGCAATAGGGCTAAACATGTGAAACCGTCAAAGGAGACGAAGCAACTAATATATTTACGTAAAAAATTGATTCGATGCCACAAACTGCGGCTGGGAATTTTAACAGTTCAGGTTTCATGAGACTACAAGCATTGCCGATAATGAAACTATCACCATGACTGAAAAAGTTAATATCATGGTAAAATGCTATGATCAGCACATTATTATTATTATTATTATTATTATTATTATTATTATTATTATTATTAATTGCTAAGCTACAACCCTAGTTGGAAAAGCAGGATGCTATAAGCCCCGGGGCCCCAACAGGGAAAATAGCCCAGTGAGGAAAGGAAACAAGGAAAAATAATAATATTTTAACAACAGTAACAATATTAAAATAAATATTTCATATAATATTATAAACTTTAAATAATTTAACAAAACAAGAGGAAGAGAAATTCGATAGAATAGTGTGCCCGACTGTACCCTCAAGCAAGAGAACTCTAACCCAAGACAGTGGAAGACCACGGTACAGAGGCTATGGCACTACTCAAGTCTAGAGAACAATGGTTTGATTTTGGAGTGTCCTTCTCCTAGAAGAGCTGCTTACCATAGCTAAAGAGTCTCTTCAACCCTTACCAAGAGGAAAGTAGCCATTGACCAATTACAGTGCCGTAGTTAACCCCTTGGGTGAAGAAGACTTGTTTGGTAATCTCAGTGTTGTCAGGTGTATTGGCACAGAGTAGAATCTGTAAAGAATAGGCCAGACTATTCGGTGTATGAGTAGGCAAAGGGAAAGAACCGTAACCACAGAGAAGGATCCAATGTAGTACTGTCTGACCAGTGAAAGGACCCCATAACTCTCTAGCGGCAGTATCTCAACGGGCGGCTGGTGCCCTGGCCAACCTACTACCTACTACATAAAGAAATCATACTCAATCCAAATCACAATCGATTTTAACAAAGGTATAAACATTACAATATGCAGTGAAAAGTTCACCCCATAGACCACTGGTATGGCTACACATAATATCATTTGTGTATTTCTGTAATTCAGAATATTACTTTTTTATATGCAATAGCATCATTGGCATAACAGCATAACAATTAAATCAATTCCTGCACATGAATCAGAATCCACGTTAAAAGTCACAAAAATTCTATGGTTCCTTCGGTAAGAATTGTCGATTTTGTACATCCATACGAATAGTAGGAATTTAATTACTAGATGTTTACATCACACTATATAAAATATAATGTATTTAATTATCTACAAACACTTATGTGGAAGAATCTATGAATGATTACATGTATATATGAATAAACATACACTAAATTGAGAGAGAGAGAGAGAGAGAGAGAGAGAGAGAGAGAGAGAGAGAGAGAGAGAGAGAATCGAATAGCTATTGGTGATCAGTAAAAGGAACACCTGATTAGGATAGCGGGCCAGATGTGGAGGCATGTGAAATATGATAATGATAGAAACGACGAGGAGGAATGCAGAATGACAAAGTGAATCATGTCAGAACACAAGGAGGAAGAAAACAGTGTCAGAGAAAGTGATCCTTGATGTAAAACATTGGGAAATAAGATTTCTTCTACTATAAATGTAAAAAGAGAATTAAATAGAGATGCAAAGCGTGCATAATTTTCTCAGAGAGAGAGAGAGAGAGAGAGAGAGAGAGAGAGAGAGAGAGAGAGAGAGAGAGAGAGAGAGAGATCTACTGGCCTTTAGAATTCCACCTTTTCCTATTATCATTCTGACTGCTACGTACAGTTGGACACATGTCTTCCTTGCACACCTCGTTCTGAAGAAGTGCACCCAGTCACACCATCACTGCGCGGTGGGTTCCTGTGTGTAGCCCCACCCACCACCTCTGCCATTTCTCCCTACAGTACCTACTTGGGTGTGACAGGATACACTTCTTTGGAGCGAGGTGCGACTGGAATTCCTGCATCCAACAGTACATTAAGATTCCTACATAGCGATACCAAATAAACTATCAAAACATTTGCCATTTACTATTCATGGTTATTTTTAAAGCAATGCTGCGTAATTGTACTTTGATGTACTTTATCCAAAATGTTGCATATCCATACTTGGGTCATGATTACCAAGTTTGGTCAAAATCAGTGGAGTAGTTTTTGTGCAAATTTGCTCACAAACAAACAAAGAGACAAACATAACAGATAGGGGTGAATGTCACTTGTAAAAGAAAATGGACCATCGTTTCCCAAATAAAACACATCGAAACCCCTTTAGTGGATAGAACCGGCAGTTACCTAGGAGAAAGATGACCATTGCACTAACAACACAGAAAAATATGTAGAAATAAGTTAAACTTAATCTAAAGGAGTAATCTAAAATATTGTCAAAAGGTGAGCGTTGTGTTCAGAATCAACATGGACACAACTTCGGTCACTTCTTGTTTTCACTGGTCAACAAAAAATACTCAGGAATTTTGCTTCTCAAATTACTAAGACGCGGAAAAAAAATATAATCTTTTAAATCCAATTATGTAAAACGACGCAATAGCAGTTAACTGCATGATTAAAAGAAATTATTAACCATGCATAAAGCCATAAAAAGGATTCCTTTAGTTTAAATGTATCGTACAGCTAAATAATAATAAAAATAACCATTCTAAGAATATACATACAACTAAATTGTCCCACATGTTTTTATATTAGTTAAAAACGTTGACATACTTGAATGGAATCGTATGGGGTTTGTCAAACATTGACCTCCTCATGAGAATGTGAACCACAGATCACCGAGGCATCCGATAGCAGAGAACACCCACATTTAGCGAGACTTCATTCTGGTTATAAACAAAACTGGGTTTATTTCAGGCTACGCAACCTACTGCCAACGTAAAGTATGAAATTTATGTTGATGTATATAGTAAAATATTTTTTATAGTAAGCTTTAAATATTTACATGTGAGAAATATACATAAATGTTTCATATAGTTTATCTATTTCCTTATTACCTTTCCTCACTGGGCTATTTTTCCCTGTTGAAGCCCTTGGGCTTATAGCTTCCTACTTTTCCAATAGGGATGTAGCTTAGCTGGTAATAATAATAATAATAATAATAATAATAATAATAATAATAAACATACTGAAATAGCACTGGGCAATTTTTCCCTGTTGGAGCCCTTAGGCTTATAGCATCCTGCTTTTCAAACTAGTCTTGTAGCTTAGCTAATAATAATAATAATAATAATAATAATAATAATAATAATAATAATAATAATCATGAAATATCAGATAGGATGAAGTCCCAGCGACAATAAAACCAAGACAAACCCGAAGAAAAGAATAAACTTAAGAAAGGCGGCGGTGGCGTTTGACCACACAGATCATTATCTTTGGTTGTAAACATAGTTTTCCTGTGCCTACACACACCTGTACTGTTATCGAGTTTTAGAAGGCGCGCTGTTAACCCAGGCGATGATCATCCGCCAGGAATTCCTATTATCTTCAGATCTACACCTATTATACCTGAGTGGACTAACCTTTTGTTCGACGGCCCTTCTGTTTGCCTGGACATATGTAGACACGCACGCCTAACAAAACTTGCCTTCGTTTTCCACGCTCGATACAAACGACCTCATTCATTTTCGCTAATCACTTTCCTTCGTCGGGGGAAACAATGCGCTGATGCTGATGCGCTGTGAGACTCCTGATCTTTTAATCTAATGGATGTCTCGCCGAGTTCGAAGTGCGTCTTTTCCATTGTGGTAGATCCCTTGTCTTGTTTAGATTTAATTATCATAATCCTTTTTAAACTGCACTGCATATTTGAGATATTTATAAATAAAAATTTTTATTAGTAGTATTATTATTACTTGCTAAGCTACACCCCTAGTTGGAAAAGCAGGGTGCTATAAGCCCAGTGTGGAAAGGAAACAAGGAAAAATAAAATATTTTAGAACAAAATAATGTTTATATAAGAGGCCATAAAAGTCCGCCTAGGCCTAAAAACCTTATGTGCCATCTCGAAGAAGGTACTACTACAATTATGTATACTTATATAGGTATTGGTAGTAAGAGACACTGACCCCTGGCTAGATAAGTTAAATCTCCAATATGTAGAAGCGAAGTACACCGGTTAGTTGCTATATCGAACTGAAGCGCAGTTACACACCGAAAAAGTATATGGGTAAAATGCTCAACATAAGATATAAACATACATACGCATAAACATATATACTGTGTATATATATATATATATATATATATATATATATATATATATATATATATATATATACTGTACACACACACACACACACACACATATATATATATATATTATATATATATATATATATATATATATATATATATATATATATATAAACAAATGTGGTCCAATGCAGAGCATAGATCTCAGACATGTCCTTTTCTTTTCCATGTCTGTGTTTGGCCAGTTTTCATCATTAAGCTGGCCACTGAGGATTGGTGATGGTGAAGAGACCCCAATTCTTTTAGCAGTATTCGAACCTACACACTATATGTTAGAATGCGGTTATCTCATTAATTTGACCACAATGTATATGTCTATTGCCGTCCCAGTTGTCTCATCGATTTACATGGTATCACGTCACCGACTGCAGATGGACTGTAAGTAGTTGATACTTTGGTGGCAGGATACACCTTGGCCATCAGATGTTTGCAGAACATTATGTTCTTGTAAGTAGCCATAGATCATAGCATAACCATATTTCAAGTACATATTACATTTGAATTTTCAAAATACGCTATAAGGTCGGATTATGCCATTAGAGCTGATAACCTAATAACCTTATCTAGTCTAACCTAGTAAAGGACTGAAAAAATGCAAAAGATAAACCAGCCTCTTCAAGGAGGCCACATGAGAAGGGGAAACGCAAAGTTATTAGCTCTTGTTAGTGTTGAAAACATTAATTCATTCTGGTAATTTACATCCGAGCGTCACTTCATACATTTATGCAGACTGCATAAAAAGCGCTATGATTAGATGAACACAACACACCTAAGTGGCTGGCTGAAATACATTGTAGTTTCCCATACTTTGCTTCTTAGGTCATCCAGGCTTCAAAAACAAAGACCGCTGTAACTTTGCAAGATCACAGAATTGCAAGACTCAAAACACAGTGTGATACAAAAGCTCTGTTTGGTTCCTTCCTGGGAACCTTGACAGCACCAACAACTCGTTAATTATGTTTCAAAACCATCAGCTAAAATTTCTCGATTAATTCGTATCTTATTCTTTAGAAACTAATAATGGATTATCCATCCATCTGAATTACATCGGCGAACCTGTTTCAAAGAACGATTTAGAATGATAAATATCGTCGTTTAATCGCTCAAAACACACCGAGGTCTGGTTCATCAGACGTGAATGTGAATGTCGCCTGCATTCCAGGTGGAATTCATTAAAATCCGCACACAATCAGAGTTAAATTCCTAGTGTCAGTCACACTAATCGATAATTAGCTAACAAGGTAAAATGACTGATGGCTAGTAATCGTATCAATTTCGTAGCCAATACAAAATCTCATAATGCTGATATGATAAACGTAACCAGATGTTGCGAACAAGATTAATTCAGATGCTGTTAATTGCCTCTGAAGCACAATTATCAAAGGCAAATGTGTAGCTCTAACCAGCTGTAATGGCAGAAACATTACATTCTAATGGCGTTGACATCAATAATATAGCGTAGAAAATTAAAGCTAACTTTTCATGAGTGCTGAAAATAGCCTGTTTTTTTTTTATAGTGTTAATATTGACATCAACAATAAAAATTATAAAGGTTTTAGAAAGAGTATTTATTTTTATCACTGAGAAAAACCTGCGTTGTAATGATAATATCCATATTATATTTCCCTGAATTTACCCTTCATTTTCCTCTACAAAGGAAAGAAAAAATAATAAAGTAATTTTAAAGATAGTATTTATTTTTATCACTGACAAAAACCTGTGTTGTAATAATAATATCCATACTATATTTCCCTGAATTTATCCTACTCCTTCCTCTCCTACAAAGAAAAGAAAAATAATGAATAAAAACGAGCAGAAATAACTTAGCAAGTATATTCTAACAAAACAGAAAAAAACAATAATTCATGTGATCTAAAAAGGAAGATATAAAAAAAAAATTGTTTGGACGTGAAAACTAAGAACAAATAAAAAAATAAAATTAACAAATGAATATGAACACAAATACTTTAACTTAGCAAGTATATTCTATAAAAAAAAAAAATTCATGTGATATAAAAAGGAAGATATAAAAGCATCGTTTGGACATAAAATCTAAGAACAAAAAGGAAAAATAAATAAAAATGAGCACAAGTAACTTAGCAAGTATATTCTAACAAAAAAAAAAATAAAAAAAAAAAATAAAAAAAAAATTCATGTGATCTAAAAAGGAAGATATAAAAAAAATCGTTTGGACATGAAATCTAAGAAGAAAAAAGAAAAATAAATAAAAATGAGCACAAATAACTTAGCAACTATATTCTAACAAAAAAAAAAAAAAATAAAAAAAAAATAAAAAAAAAATTCATGTGATCTAAAAAGGAAGATATAAAAAAAATCGTTTGGACATGAAATCTAAGAAGAAAAAAGAAAAATAAATAAAAATGAGCACAAATAACTTAGCAAGTATATTCTAACAAAAAAAAAATTCATGTGATCTAAAAAGGAAGATATAAAAAAAATCGTTCGAACATGAAATCTAAGAACAAATGAAAAAGGACGACATCTGAGACCTCGACCTGTCCCTGCCCCAACCACAATCATCTGCGGTCACCTCTGCCGCAACATCAGACAACCCCCAACGCGACCCCACCCCACCCCACCCCTCCTTTAATCCTTCAATCCTTCACATTCCTCCTTTCAGGTGTGCTACACAGTGCGTGTGAAGATGAGGTCAAACGCCTTCAGTGATATTAATCATCTCTAAATAATAAAATTACAATTTGTATCTTATAATCTTTACTGTGGTACGATGCTCTACTTTTAGAATTGCCGTCGTCAAACCCGGTGCCAGGCTCTCTTAGCACAATTATTATTATTATTATTATTATTATTATTATTATTATTATTATTATTATTATTATTATTTGCTAAGCTACAATCCTAGTTGGAAAAGCAGGATGCTAAAAGCCCAAGGGCTCCAACAGGGAAAATTGACCAGTGAGAAAAGGAAATACGGAAATAAATGAACTTCAAGAGTAGTAGTAATAATAATAATAATAATAATAATAATAATAATAATAATAATAATAATAATAATAATGAACAAATAAAATATTTCAAGAACAGTAATAACATTAATATAGATCTTTTATTTATAAACTATAAAAGCGTAAAAAATCAAGCGGAAGAGAAATAACATAGAATAGTGTGCCCGAGTGTACCCTCAAGCAAAAGAACTCTAAAACCAAAGACAGTGAAAGACCATGGTACATAGGCTATGGCACTACCCATGACTAGAGAACAATGGTTTGATTTTGGAGTGTCCTTCATCTAGAAGAGCTGCTTACCATAGCTGAAGAGACTCTTCTACCCTAACAAAGAGGAAAGTAACCACTGCACAACTACAGTGCAGTAGTTAACCCCTTGGGCTAAGTATGCAAAAAGAAAGTACCTTGGTCTGTGTTTCTGTACTACCACATAAAGCTATGTTCGTTATCGAACGCAAAATTATATTCATGATTGTTTATTCGCAATTTTGTTATATTATCTTTTTAACCATTTTTTCCATTTCATCAGTGTGACGCTGTATACATGATTGCTTAAACTGTTGTATGTATATTCATTTGATAAAAATGTTCAACGCAATACATAAAATCATACTAAAAATCAAGGTAAAGAAATTAAAAACTAATCTTCTTGTGTGTTTCTCATCATCTTTGCAGTGATCATTCCGATCACTTCAGGAGCCACGACGCAAAGGGAGTCCAACCTTACTCAGAACATATAACTTTCATAGAATGTAAATTACTCTGACGCATTACTACAAGGTTTTTAATCTCCTTAAAATGTATCATCATTGACAACAGAACAGATCTTTGAGCCTCGACGCACTGTTCTCCTTCTGCAGTACAGAAAATTCTATCATGAAAGCTCAATGACCAATTTCTAATCGATGCTAATTCATTTAAACTTACAAAAGATAAAAACTAAACCACCAAATACCGTTAATTAAAAACCTATTTTCTGTGTCGGTTTCTAAACTATTGAAGTTTGGTCACCATCAACTTTTCAATGTTTCTAAATCTTTGTACATTAGGAGCACGTGACACTTAATTAATGAAACTCTTTCTCTGACACTCATTAGGTGTCATTAAATTAATCCATGAAAAATTTTTTTTATCACTTGATTTTCTATTACACGACAGGTAATTAACAGAAATCTTACCACTTGAAAATGAAGCATATCTCTCTCTCTCTCTCTCTCTCTCTCTCTCTCTCTCTCTCTCTCTCTCTCTCTCTCTCTCTCTCTCTCTCATGCAGTCCTCCTGGTAGCCAAAACCATTATGAATCTAGTTTTCAGTTCTTGCACAGCTGTTACCTTTGATCCACAATATTCAATGAAATCTTGCCTGTTATTTTACCTAATTTTGTAAAATGTACTTAAGAACGGACTGTATTCCAATTTCATAAAAGGTATTGGAACGGTCAATCAAATGTCATTTTTACATAAGATATTAAGAAAACAAGCAAATGGATATCGAAAATCGAAGGGACAGACTTGACCTTCAAGTAAACGATAGACCAGATTCTTGAAGTAATAAATTTTACGAGTTAGGAAAACAGAAGCAAATAGTGAATTCCCAATCTTGGTAGACGGAAGACTACTATAACTCCATTATAAGATGACATTGCAAAAGAAAATCATGAAAAGGGTAAGGTCAAAGATGAAAGAAAACTCATGGAATAAAAGCAGTTTCGTAATTGAAAGTAAAGGCTTATTTTGCTCTCTCTCTCTCTCTCTCTCTCTCTCTCTCTCTCTCTCTCTCTCTCCTTACAAATAACCCATTTCTACGTGAAAGTGCACAGCTTTGAAAATTAAATGAGTAATGTAATCTGACGAAATCAAGACACTAATTCGTCACTGGGCAATGATTTAAAGCTTTGGAGATGTGGGAGTCAACAACAACCTCAAGTGATAATTGGATTGAAAAGATTTTCTGCGTTATCACTTCAATTCAGATAATTGCTTCAACCCCCACTGCCTTCGATAACAAGCACACTGTAATAATTTCGCAATAGTATATCCAGATTCAAAGAAATGAATCATAAAACGTTTATGGTAATGTCAATAGGATTGCAGAATTACTATTTCCATCTACGCCTTTATTTTTCTCTAGGTAACTGAATTGCTTAATATGATATAGTAATTTTTGAAGGAGAATATCAGTAAAATAATTTTGAAAGAATATTTAAGTTGGCTAATCAAACTTATAACCAGTAACATACAAAATACAAAATTCTTTACTCTCCTTGGTTTTGGGAATTTCCATTTTTTTTAAATGAAGACAACTAAATTCCAAAATCAAGTTGAGTAATAACTTAAAATCCTGTTTGCATATTATGTTAACAGTATACCGACTAGAAGTCTCACAAAATTTCAAAGAGTAATATCTTTACAATAATGAAAGGCAATTCTTATCAATTTCGAAAACTCTCTCTGAGTTGTCTGTCACCGTACAAGTCTTCTAACTCGAATGTAATTAGAGCTAACGAGAACAAAAAATGTTGGAGGAGATTATAGTTTTCAAGATTTCTATAAAGATTTATGATTACAATAAACATCTAAAATTACTAAAAGGTTTTTCGATTTATGTATGATCTACGATAGACTCGAGCATTTGCTAAGGTTATAAAGATTTAAAAGTTTATAAAGATCTCATTCTGAGGCCTTTGCGTCAATAGGCGTAGGAGGAGGAGATGATGATGATGATGATGAAGATAAAGATCAACGATTTCTATAAATATATACGAAATATACAAGGATCTGCAATTGTTTTGGAGATTTACCATTGCTATAAAGATGTGCGATTCCTAAAATAATCTATGATTCATATAATACACCATTGCTACAGGGATATACGATAATCAAAACTGAACATATAAGAAGTCACTGTCTTGATAAGAATGTTCACTAGCAAATCATTAGTAAAATTCCTTAGAAAGATTCCTCTTTGACAAAACATAATATTAAAAGATGATGAATGTATTAGTTGAAAAATTACAATAGCTTTGATGTCATAATGATGAGTCATTCGACATTTCTTCGAATGGATTCTTTACCATTAAATATTTAGTTTGTTCGTGTTGATTATATAATAAACTTTAACTGAATTAAATAGATAAAACATTCATAGATATAGACAATGTAAGTGAATACAGCTCCGATCGCGAGAGAATATCTTTTGGATGGTTTCACCTTCGTTGGAGGAGGACTACCTCGTCAAACCGACCCCCCCCCCCCCAGGTCCCCGTATTTTATGCCATACAGATGTTATACAATTATTGCGGCCTGATTGGTAATGTCTTTGCCTGGTGATTGCCAGTCGGGGTTCGAGTCCTGCTCAGATTCGTTAGTTCCTTTAATGTCTGCAACCTTACCATTATTTTGAGCTAAGGTTGGGGGGTTTGGGGGAGCCTACAGGTCTATCTGCTGGGTCATTAGCAGCCACTGCCTGTTCCTCCCTGGTCCTAGCTTGGGTGGAGAGGAGGCTTGGGCGCTGATCATATGTATATATGGTCAGTCTCTAGGGCACTGTCCTGCTTGCTAGGGCAATGTCACTGTCCCTTGCCTCTGCCATTCATGCGCGAACACACACACACACAAAAAAAAGACTGTCATTACGTCACTTTTTTCTTCTTTCTTTATCTCTCTTTCCAAACTAACTGCGGCCTCCTACATTTAGCTAACAACTAGTTACATAATTTACAGAAAAGGAGAACGAGAGGCAATATCAATTTTTAGCTTGCTCATCTGTTCCTCTCGTTCGGTCCGATACTCGAACGCAATGCCGTAGGATTGCCAGCTAGACGCGCTACCGTAAGTGCCATAAGATAAGAGAGAGAGAGAGAGAGAGAGAGAGAGAGAGAGAGAGAGAGAGAGAGAGAGAGAATCATAACCTTAAACATCATAAAGAAACAACACTCAACACTAATCACATCAATAACTAGCTTATAGAGTAAATACCAATATCATGTTAAGTGCTAAACACCATGTAACAAAAACCAAGAATCCAAGAAAATCTGATAAAATCTGAGTGTAACAGAAAAGAAAAAATACCATATCTATTTATTCATTTATTATTATTTTATTTATTTATTTTTTTTTTTTGTATCACCTAATCAAACCTCTCACACTCAAGTTCCACGTAAGAAGTCAATATGGAACTCTTAATAAAGGACATCTGTATAATTTAGCGTTAAAATACGATTTAAGGTGTTTTTTTACTAACATGATTACCTTGACGTATTGAATGCTATGTCTTTAGTTTGACTTTTTTTTTTTTTTTTTTGTTAATGTATTTGTTACCAGGATTATGAAAATCATCATTGGTGGATTTTTACAGATTATTTTGCTTTTAACCAAACCTCTGCCGGGTGATAGGGAATGAAGGAAAGTGCTCTACGGGTAGTGGGCTTAATTGGCACAAATCAACCTTGGCGGAGATTTGCAATATCGGAAATCAACATTACCTGTAGAATCGATGAAATAATTTATCAAAGACGTTATAATACTTTTGCTCTGTTGACTATACCGTCATATTGCGACCTATTAACGTTTCCTAAAATATGTTCTAGGTTCATATAATTCCTGTTCTGTGTCGGACCAAACAATAACAGAAAAACATTATACCGAGTTAGAGGAGATATAATACTCATCTAGAATTTGTAA
Source organism: Palaemon carinicauda (assembly GCF_036898095.1). Classification (NCBI taxonomy): domain Eukaryota; kingdom Metazoa; phylum Arthropoda; class Malacostraca; order Decapoda; family Palaemonidae; genus Palaemon; species Palaemon carinicauda. The sequence continues at coordinate 34,007,856 of NC_090738.1, forward strand.
GGGCCGCGGTTCGCTCCCAGCAAATTTCTACCGGTCAGCCTAACGGCGAATGGTTACCAGAAGCAGCTAGGAGAATAGGGGAGCTTTTATCCTAATAGTAGCCCCACTTCAAAGGATAAAAGATATATATATATATATATATATATATATATATATATATATATATATATGCATATACATATACATATACTGTATATATATATATATATATATATATATATATATATACTGTATATATGTATACACATATATGAATACACTGTATATATATATATATATATATATATATATATATACACATATATATATATGTATATATATACATGTATATATGTATGCATGTGTGGGAATGTGTATTATCATAAAGACATGTATAAAGGATAAGGATAAGGATAAGGATAAAGATAAGGTTGAGAGCGATTACAAAATTTCATGATGAAAAAGAGTGTTGCAATATGTAGACAGGAGAGTGATTAGTTTACTGTAAATGAGGGATAAGACACGGACATATTATGTTTACATGAATGTTTGATAACTTTACATATAAGGGAAAATACATGTGAAGCAGTAAGATAAGAAAATAAGCCGTGATGATACAGTGGGAAATATTTATTTTAATGTTGTCACTGTTCTTAGAATATTTTATTTTTCCTTGTTTCCTTTCTTTACTGGGCTATTTTCCCTGTTGGAGCCCCTGGGCTTATAGCATCCTGCTTTTCCAACTAGGGTTGTAGCCTTGCAGGTAATAATAATATAGATAATAAAGGATATATGAGGATATACATGAACTAGTTAAAAGTATTTGAACCTCAAAAGTTCAAACTTGCAACATATGTTTTTATGTTGAACATGCGAACTTTTTATGGTTTATATATGAAATATCTGTTTTAATGTTGTTACTGTTTTTTTAATATTTTATTCTAATTGTTCATTATTTCTCCTATTGGAGCCCTTGGGCCTATATCATCTTGCTTTTCCAAGTAGTTTTGTAGCTTAGCTAGTAATAATAATAATAAAAATAATAATAATAATAAAAACAAAAATAATAATAATAATAATAATAATAATAATAATAATAATAATAATTGTATGACTAATGCATTCGCATGAAAACTATGCATTTGTATGAGAAGAAAGTTGAGTAAATGTAATGAAAAGTAAGTTTACCTCGGTAATTAGAATACACGAACATGGTACAATAAATGTTACCATAGAAGACGACGATGAAAGAAGGGAAGCAGTTTATGGCACGTGGAAAGAAGTGAGTCACAGAAGAGGCGATGCAATAAAGGTAATGGCGATGTGTTGTTACTCACAGGTGTGTTGAAGTATCGGTGGAATTTGATTACAAAGGAAAGGAAAACGGCTAAGCTATAGATATTAATGATATTAATCAGAGTTACTTACAGACTAAGAATATTATAGCCTTTCGAAATCATAACTGTACGTCTACAGCGGTTAATCGATACAATCTATAACCTATAACATGTTTGGTGATAACCGTATTGAAAACATATTGTTATAATTTGCGCTTAATAATATACTGGCATAGACTCATAATGACGATTAGAGCAATTCAACTACAGAAACCGTAAAAACAACTTCAGAACTTTGGTGAGTAAAACGTTTTTCTAAAAATTAATTTCATAGTCAGGGAGATCGTAAGACATACAATATCACCTACATGTGTTCCTATATAACATTTTAAGTACTGAATAGGGGTTATCAGCTTGTACTTGTACAGTATTTGCCTGGAAATAAAAACCAGGAAATTATCATGCATCTCTTCATTGTGTCGTAGGATATCTGAGAATGTCAACTAATCGACAAATTTTTGTAACAAGGATTTCTCTGGTGCCAAAACAGTTATGATCATCAATGCCACTCTGTTATATAAAACACTCGTTACTGAATTGTGCGTAACAATGATGAAATCATTTGATAAAACCATCCTTGTTTCGAAAGCCTTGTAATTCAAACATTCAGACAATTGGAAAATTAAAATGCACACGCATTTAAAAAATATTATCCACGGGACTACAAATATACAGTACGTGTCAATTTTAGTACTTATGAATAATAATAATAATAATAATAATAATAATAATAATAATAATGATAATAATAATAATACTTATATCCCAGGATTTACCAGCAAGACTGA
>NC_090738.1:34012519-34045019 GCF_036898095.1 Palaemon carinicauda
CTCATCAGATGATACTGAAACCAAACACCTTTAATCTTTTCTTGACCTAATGCTATAGCAACTAGAAAACAAACTTCGAACAAGCTTACAAATGCTTTTCTGACACATTTTATAAAGTAATTGAGATAAATCAAATTTATAATAACAATGGGGTTAAAAACATCCAATGAATAACTATTGTATTACTTGAAGCAACTACTGAATATTAGATGTGTTTTGGAGAAAAGAATTCTAGGTATAAATAAGATGAGAGCTTATACCACAAGTGTACTATAGTGTTGCTCATTGGAAATTCACTCATATATACGATTATAATCTAACAACAACAACAACAACAACAATAATAATACATTGTCAATTTATTCAAATGCACTACTATAATCCTCCAACAACAACAACGATACTAATAAAATAAAATATTTCATAGGGAAGAAGCATACAATTACAATATAAATGAGGTGTTATAATATGATCTCGCGCAAATACATAGCCAGTATCAATAACATTAATAACGCCGACATGTACTATAAAAACTGCTATCGATAACGTCAATGATAAACGTTAAGAGCAATGACAATAAAGGTAACATTGTGGGAAAGAGAAATGATACAAATATAGTAATGAAAATAATTCCAACCTGTATTAGTAATGGCACGGGTGAGAAGATAACGTGTTGCTGGTAAATGGATTAATAGAAATAGGTTTAAACGCGAATAAAAAGTAATAGACACTAAATTAAGTATATTATACTGGTGGCAGAAATAGAACAATCATATAATGAATATATATTACATTCACATGTCTATGCATTTATGAAATATATATATATATATATATATATATATATATATATATATATATATATACATATAAATACATAATATATACAGTATATATATATATATATATATATATATATATATATATATATATATATATACAGTAAGTATATATATATATATATATATATATATATATATATATATATATATATATATATATATATATATATATATATATATATATATATATATATATATATATATATATTATATAGATATAGATATATATATATATATTTATATATATATACATATATATATCTATATATATATATAATATATATAATATAAATATATATATATATATATATATATATATATATATATATATATATATACACACACAGTTGGCAAACGTGCAGATCCCGCATTATATGATAGATATATTTTAATGTTGTTACTGCTCTTAAAATAATCTATTTTAATTGTTTTAGCTTATCTATTTCCTTGTTTCCTTTCCTGACTGGGCAATTTTTCACTGTTGAAGTTCTCGGGCTTATACCATACTACTTTTCCAACTAGGGTTGTAGCTCAGCTATTAATAATAATAATAATAATAATAATAATAATAATAATAATAATAATAATAATAATAATCATAATAATAATAATAATAATAAATCTTCAGTCCTATGGATGGATGCCAAAGCCTTCAGTGATTAGGGTGACATTAGTAATGTAGATTAGTTTCTTATATATGTCCTTTATCACAGGCTTTTATAAAGTTTAAGCGAGTGCCAAGGCTAGCAAGCCAATAGCTCTCACCTCTATATTATTATTATTATTATTATTATTATTATTATTATTTGCTAAGCTACAACTCTAGTAGGAAAAGCAGGATGCTATAAGCCCAGGGGCTCTGACAGGGAAAATAGCTCAGTGAGGAAAGGGAACAAGGAAAAATAAAATATTTCAAGAACAGCAACAATATTATAATAAATATCACTTTATACATTGTAAAAAGTTTAGCAAAACAAGAGGAAGAGAAATAGGATATAAGATAGAACAGTGTGCCCGAGTGTACGCTCAAGCAAGAGAACTCTAACCCAAGACAGTAGAAGACCATGGTACAGAGGCTATGGCACTACCCAAGATTAGAGAACAATGGTTTGATTTTGTAGTGTCCTTCTCCTAGACTTAATCGATTTGATTTATTTTTGCCACGAATAAACCTTATAATCAATCTCGAGTAAAGTCCTTAGTTTTAAAATTGTATTTTATTTCCTCTTAATATAACTCCAGGTGGTCTCCAGAACTCTCAAGCTTCTATCTTCCATTCTTGATTTAATAAAAATGTTCCACCTTGTTTAATATCTTGGAATTTTATCTCAACTGTTACCAATTTAGCATGAATTAATTAACAACAAATGTAGTCTCTCTTGGGGATATAGATAAAACAGATGTTTATCTTTTTGAAATAATTTTAGAACCTAATACTTTGATATTTTCTCTGTTAAAATTTGAATATTTTGTATATTCATGATTTTCGGACATCTGTTATATATACTTTACTTAAAGACTTGGCACTTTATTACCAGCATTAATGGAGCAAGTCAGAGATGGTACAATAATAAATTGTATCACAATGAACAACACTTAATGGAAACCTGCATAGTAAGTGGTTTTAGTATCACTGAATCGAGAAATTACTTTTAAAGAATTGAAATAAAAATGTGAAAATTCCTAACACTAAAATGGAAATAAAAGCACATCAAACAGAAGATCCATGCAATCATCTTATTACAGACCGCAAAAAAACTTTCCCTATCACCTTATTGATAATATCATATAAAACTACAACGAATTATTTACTAGCCCCCCCCCCACCCCCCCTCACCCCCAATATTGACACTTTGACCGTCAACCTTCTTACGCCTAATATCGCAAGTTTTAAAAGCTTTAAAGACCGATCATGAATGGCAGAGGCAGGGGACAGTAACATTAGCCTTGCAAGCAGGACAATGCCCTATATACTGACTATATATACATATGATCAGCGCACAAGACCCCTCTCCATACAAGCTAGGACCAAGGACGGCCAGGCAATGGCTGCTGATGACTCAGCAGATAGACCTATAGGTTCCACCAGACCCTCCATCCTCTCCTCACAAGGATGGTGAGATTGCAGCGACAAAAGAAACTAACGACTTTGAGTGGGACTTGAACCCCAGTTTAGCGGTTACCAGTCAGGGACGTTACCACATCGGCCACCACAACCCTGTTTTTTTAAAGTAAGGCTATACATTAGTGTTCCCTATACATTAGACACCTTGTTTTCTACACTTCTAATAGGCTAGCTACAGTCGAGTTCAAATGTTTTAATCTATGATTTATCATGATGTTCATTAATGTATTTTAATCAAGACTTTACATGAGAACTTGAAAAAAAAATAAATTGTGAATTATACTTATAATTCAAATTTCACTCGTTCTCATTCTCATAAGTAGTCATTTTTACTTTTACTTTTAGTCAACATCATTTGCTTTATATCCAGTAGCCAGATGCAAGCCAGCTTATTAATTGCTCGTCTAAGTTCACTCAATTTATAAGTACGTGAGACCATTCGAAAATTATTCATCTATCTACTTTCCAAACAAGATTTTCTAAACTCCAGAAAAATCAATTAACCTCTTAAGGAATGCAACTCTCTCTCTCTCTCTCTCTCTCTCTCTCTCTCTCTCTCTCTCTCTCTCTCTCTCTCTCTCTCTCTCTACTTCAACTTATTAGCCTTTATGGGTTATTTTCTATTATTCAATGAAAACGCTTTTATCATATAAATGAGCGAGACAACAAATATTAACTATATTAATGTATAGGGAGCTACAATTTTTTCTTACAGGTCTCTACTCATTAAAATTCAGAAATCCTTCGAAGCCCGCATTCAACTTTTCAAAGCGCATTTCTCCTTTCGTCAATACCCATTTTCGTCATATATTTCGACGTCATGGTTCATGAACAACCCAAGTTCATTAATTGAGGTTTCAAGACAAAACAAAACATCCACCAGTCACGGAGAATATTTGCTTCTTCTTTCAGCAAAGCAACCGCCACCAGCTGAAAACCTCTTCTCCCCCCCCCTCTCTCTCTCTCTCTCTCTCTCTCTCTCTCTCCGTACCTTCCTTCCCTCGCCATCATCGCTCACTACTTCCATTTCCTGAGTTTTATCAAGATTTCCTTTAATCTACTGGAGGATGACAACTCCCCACCCCACCCAAACCCCGCCCCCTTTATAAGCCTTCTAGCAGCACTGGTTTCTCGAGTGGGTATTCCACCTCCTCCTTCCACTTCTTCGCTATCCATAATGAGCAACAGCCCAGATAGGCACCCGAGTTAAAGTCTGCCGATGCTGGGCCCCGATTATTAGCCGACCGCTTGTAAACTGTGGCTTCCCAAAGATAAGGGGTGTGGGGCCATTACCTGGCTGTTAATTACCAACCCAGGTGAGAACCAAGGTAATCTGATGGCCCCCAAAGGGTACCAGCGCAACGAGGAGGCCGTAAGGAGGTTTTGGGGTGGATGGGTGGGATGGTCGAGGTAGAGGTTGAATAAAGGAATGGAGAATAAGTCTGCAACTGGAAAAGAAGCAATGTTTGAGAATAACGTAAGAAATATGATAATAGAATTATGAGGATTCAAAGGAAAGGGAGTCTAAATGCGAATGGAAACAGTACAAAGTAAGATATGTGCTACATTAGCCAGCATAATATGATTCTTTTTTTTATTGTTGATTCTTATCAAATTCCTAGGAAAAATAAAGACAATAAAAATTAATTAAAATTTGTTTTATCGCAAGACAATTATAAGTTATCAGAATAATAGTGAAATAAATATACATAATGGATAAAAACATTTCCACCGTTTATAGTTGCTAATGAGTCACTAAAATAAGCAGACGAAATTTGAAAATGGTAAAAAAAGTTATTATCATTATTATTATTATTATTATTATTATTATTATTATTATTATTATTATTATTATTATAAAATACTACTGCAATTTTATATTTGCAGTATTTTCTATAATACATGCGTAACTCATATACAATTTTTACTATTAAACATTCAATTAAGTCACCAACTAAATCTGTTTATTTTAACTATAAGTGGGTCTACCCCAATCTTCCAATAATATGAAAATACAACATCCATTCTGCCTTATTCAATTCTAATACATGCACAAAATATATATATATATATATATATATATATATATATATTATATATATATATATATATATACATATATATATATATATATATATATATATATATATTTTTCTGTCCCAGCAAAGTTTTTTGGGCATTGTCCTCAGGGTACAATGTTAAAATCACATTTCTACTTCTAACTATATCTAATGATTCCAAAATATTTTTTGCTTTGGATAAATTCATAATCAATACTAATGAATAACTCCCATTTTGAATTCTGTTTATAAATTTACCATAAAAGGCTAATGCGATGGTGTTAAATAATCATGGTTCATTTCTGTATTGGATTTTGAAGTTTTTTTTCTTTATTGATAGGATAAAATAATACTCAATTACAAGACTGAGTGAAGACATAAGTTTCATAGCGGTTAGCGAGGGTCAGATGACAAAACTGCAATTAGAATGAAAGAAAATTACATCTAATTAAAAAAATTCAAGATTTTTTGCTATTTTTATCATTGTTATTGTGAAATAAAGTATTGCTTACAAACCACAACCTTGGCCTTCATTTTTGTGTTGTCTGCATTTTTTTTTTTTCCTATTTTAGGAAAGAAAATTCTGCATATGGTTTGTTTCTTCTTTAGACATTTTTCCTAAAGTAATTACCTTCGTCAAATATCCAAACCAACTTTTATTCCTTATCGAACTTTGTTTTTCCTAAGAGGAAGGACTGATATCAAAAGCGATTAATCTTTAATTTTTCTAGTAACACTTCAGGATTTGATATAAAATCTTATGCTCCTTTTAATAATCGTGACTTCCTCAGTTTTCTCACTAACAGGAACTGAGGATGAAGGTTTCAAAGAAACTTCTCATCAACAATTCAATGTTTAGGAGTCGAACCTGGGACATCTCTCTTTGTAAGTGAAAATAATAACGATCATACCACAAGAATAATAAATTTAAAAATACATCCAATCATAAAAACACTCATTCATAGATTATAGCTAAATGTGTGTGTGTATGTGTGTGTGTGTGTGTGTAACACAAGTGGTTACCTTAACAGACTACACCTACGAAGTTTATAAAGTTCTGTTACACACATTCGCAAACTATGTATATACCATACACACATACATATACATATATACAAACCCTTACATGTATATACTGCATAAAATACGTGGGTTTGTGTATTTGCAAGAATGGAAGAGATAGAGAAACGCGGGTATAAATAAAAAACATCCTAGCGGCAAGGACACTGAAAGACGACCCTGAAACAAGGCTAAAGAAGGACTGTGTGACGTAAAGAATGTCCACTCATGAAAAATCACCAGGATTTCGAGAATGCGGTGAAACGGTGGTAGGCCCGGGGGGAGGGGAGTAGACGAGAGGGGGAAGTTGATGCTTTGCGGTCTGTCTGTCGGTGTGGTGGTGTCTGCGGTCGCAGCAGCTGTGGTCCTCCATCGTTTGGGGACAAGACAGCTGTAACTCATTGTTTAAAACAAGTGAAAAAAGGGGACAATAAAAAAAAGGCACAATGGTGTATCTGGGGGAAAATGATGATAGCCGTGAGGGAAAAAATAGGGCAGGTGTAATTGTCTCTGTATAATGAGATGACACGTAATCAGCTGAAAGAGAGAATGGCGGAAATGGGATATCGTGGCAGCAGGAGTAAAAGTTTAAGTAGTAGTATGAGTGGTAGTTATAACAAATGTAATGATATTAAGATACAAATAGTTAACATTTACAATTGCATGGTTTTTATTTTATCTAATTTGTCATGAAATATCTAATTTGTCATTAAATCTCAATTCACGACGTCACCTATTCTACTTGGCGGCAGGTGAGATAATAGGCAATTTTTGGTTTTGCAAAAGGACCAAGAAATTTGCCAGTTATTTTCTTCCATTCTTCACAATTAACCTCTTTCTATCCACCTCCCTCTCCATTCCTATCTCTCCCCCCTCTCTGTCTAACACCCCTCCCCAGACACTCCCACTATCCCCCACCTAACACCAAGTTATTTTAAGTAGCTGGAAGAACAATACCAAAATTTCCTTGCAAGGGGATACCACATCTCATCTCCTCCTGGGTATACGGGGAAGGTGGGGGGACCCTTGCTATGTTACCTGGGTAGGGAAGGAGACCCACAGAGTGCTTAAGTCGGGAGGCTGAGGTTACGGATCGCATTCAATAGATCCTGCTGAAGGGGTGGACTATGGATAATAAATCTATATTTAATTTAGACCAGAGATTATCTTTCCTTGTGATCACGGTTTTCCGACTGCTCAAGGCGCTGCTATTGGTCTTGAGATGATGATGGCCGTTCCCTTGGGAGATTTTAAGTCTCTGTGATGGTCTTTCATCCTGCTTTTCTTCTTTGTTTAACCTCTACTCTTTTGCTCACCTTCTCTTTCTCCCCGAATCTCTTGTTCTCTCTATCTTTGTTTTAGTCTGGGTTTCCTAATTGAAGACAACGAAAGATTTTATCATCTGCTTTTGTTTTGGTCAGTCATCTCAACGGAGGTTTTATTCTGTACATTTCTGCAGTCTTCTCGCAAGCAGCTGAAATACCTCTATGTGCCTACAGGGTTGTGGTGGCCAATGTGGTAACGTCCCTGACTGGTGAACGCCAGACTGGGGTTCGAGTCCAGCTCAAACTCGTTAGTTTCTTTGATCGCTGCAACCTTACCATCCTTGTGAGCTAAGGAAGGGGACTGGGAGCCTATAGGTCTATCTGCTGAGTCATCAGCAGCCATTGCCTGGCCCTCCCTGTTCCTAGCTTGGGTGGTGAGGGAGCTTGGGCGCTGATCATATGTATATATGGTTAGTCTCTACGCCAATGCCCTAGAGTCTAGGGCATTGTCCTGCTTGATAGGGCAATGTCACTGTCCCGTACCTCTGCTATTCATGAGCGGGTAATCAAATCGAAATGAAATCAAAATCAAGCAGGGTTATTTAATACCAAAACGTAACTTCTTTAGCTAAATACCTTGTATAAGCATTGATATTTCTTACCTTAGGTCATATCGCATTATAGTTGTCTCCGATTATTTTAATCGGAAATCCTCGGAAAAATATACTGTTCTGAGCCGTGTTTCAGTAAATACAGGCGACCATAATTTTTACCAGACTTTGAGCGTAATAATTATGTCAATACATCCATTTTAAAACGGTAAATATCTGGCAACATTCATTCCAAAATCTTTACCGTTTTTTACGTTAAATTTTAAGTGTAAATAACAAAAAATAACGTAATCTAACAAAATAAATTGAAGGATTACACTATCTTCAGTCAAATGAAGACTTAACATCATGACTATACTCTCGAATAGTCTTTCCTCAATGGCCACTTCACGTCAGGTGTGAAACACTTGCAGTCAGTTGTAGACATTGGAAAAGTACTAAATCGATTAAACATTGATACCAATCAAATCTCTTCAATAGCGAACATGATGGTTCTCTTTCAAGGATAAGGCTTTCAGTACTACTCAGAAAATTTTAGTCTAGTTTTTTTTTATACAGGAACAATTAATGGTGATATTACGCACGAACTTTTTGGATTGGATTAAATATCTTATTTTTTTAATTAACAAATTCTAATCATTCCTCTCTCTCTCTCTCTCTCTCTCTCTCTCTCTCTCTCTCTCTCTCTCTCTCTCTCTCTCTCTCTCTCTCTCTCTCTCTCTACATATATATATATACATATATATATATATATATATATATATATATATATATATATATATACATATATATACATATATGGATATATATATATATATATATATATATATATATATATATATATATATATATATGTGTGTGTGTGTGTGTGTATGCGTGTGTGTTTGTGTGTATGTGTGTGTATAATAATAATTCTATAAGAAACCATATATTTGATATTAAAGAGCTGATAACCGTTTTGCTATTTTCCAAATTCACGTCTTGACCCTTCACAGATAATTGACCCAACCAATTTTTTCCCACACTTGTTACAGATGATGTCAAGAGATTTAACTGCAACTAGACTGAACTATACAAACTAGGATAAAATAGATAAGGAAAAGATATGTTAGGATGGAAAGGGGTGAGAACCGAGACCTCATTAAGGATTTTTGATGCTTTGAAATTTAGGAAAGTAAATTAATGTAAGGAATCGGGAGACTATAGTCAATTCTTTTTAGTGAGGCAGATTTGCACCGACTCGCAGGGGTGCCCTTTTAGCTCGGATAGTTTCCTGCTAGCTGATTGGTTAGATAAGATAATTCTAACCAATCACATACCAGGAAACTTTTCCGAGCTAAAAGGGCACCGCTGCGAGTCGGTGCAAATGCGCCTCATTAAAAAAAATGAGTATAGTGCCTCTTTTGAGTTCATCAAAAGATATTAAATTCTAAGTTCAATTTGTATCAACCTGCCATTTATTTATATTTCCCGATAAATTTATGATCGTAATGCTGTTTTTCATTGCAAGGAAATAATTTGAAATCAGAAAGAAAATTTTATTGTATTTGGCCTTCATAATCACTTTACAAATATCTATATGAACAAAATTATGTATTGTTCAACGAGTTAACATATAAGAATAGGAGAATTGGAAGTTAAGAAAATCCTATGCAATTAAAAGAAGTAAGAATATATGCAAAGCCACAAACACACACACACGCACACACACACACACACACACACATATATATATATATATGTATATATATATATAAATATATATATGTATATATATATATATATATATATATATATATATATAATCGAAGATAATATGAGAATTAGAAGTTAAGAAAATCCTATGCAATTAAAAGAAGTAAGAATATTAAATGCAAAGCCACAAACAAACACACACACATGTATATATATATATATATATATATATATATATATACACATACTTATGTGTGTTTTTGTTTGTGACTTTGCATATTATATTCTTACTTCTTTTAATTGCATAGAACTTTCTTAACTTATTTATATATATATATATATATATATATATATATATATATATATATATATATATATGTAAACATATATATACATATATATATGCATATATATATATATATATATATATATATATATATATATATATAAAGAGCCAAGCGTATTCCAGGATGCGCCAAAACCCGACGACATGATTTCATATCTTTAATATCATTCATATAAAAAATTAAGATACAAGACGGAGAAACCACTCAATCCTAAAACACACGTCGATAATACTATAAATGACAGGTCATTTGCCAAGAGAGTCGAAACTGAAGGACCCAGAACAGCAAATCCTCCTTGGGTCACATATTAAAGTTCGGTTTTTTCCCTGTTGGAGCCCTTGGGCTTATAGCATCTTGCTTTTCCAACTAGGGTTGTAGCTTAGCTTTGAAAAATAATAATAATAATAATAATAATAATAATAATAATAATAATAATAATAATATAGAAAGATCGCCTTCTCATTGGTTTTAAAATTGCTGTCTTATCAGCGGAACAACGTAACATGTATAATAATAATAATAATAATAATAATAATAATAATAATAATAATAAAAGATCGCCTTCTCATTGGTTTGAAAACTGCCGTCTTACCAGAGGGATAACGTAACATGTATAATAATAATAATAATAATAATAATAATAACAATAATAATAATAATAATAATAATAACATAATAATAATAATAATAATAATAATAATAATAATAATAATAATAATAATAATAATTCATCCGTTTATTTAACGTGAGGCCACAGTTCCTCCATTTAATTATTTTATACTTTTTGTAACTTCCATTCGAGACAATATACCCAAAAAACTTTAGAATTAATATATTTCTATTCGGACATTCCTGAAATAGAGATAGAGATAAGAGATAGAGAGGAAATAAATAAGATAAATAGGAGATAGAAAGGAAATAAATGTCAATTTCTCATAATGATAAAATATGATGGAAATTTTTCTTGAAAAGTAATTACGATTTATACTCTACTACGGCTACTGATTTTCCTTGAGATTAGCACGTTATTATATTTTCCAGTTTCATGTAGAGAGAGAGAGAGAGAGAGAGAGAGAGAGAGAGAGAGAGAGAGAGAGAGAGAGAGAGAGAGAGAGAGACTGTATTTGTGTGTTCATTTGCACGTAGACATGATGTGTCTATTAACAAATTCCAATCTATCATAAGCATTAATTATGAGAATGTGGGCACTGCAGATGTTCTAGATTCAAATCACATATGATTTTATAGATATGTGAATTACTAATTTGCTCCAATACACATCTAATGTTTCATCACTTTCGTTCTTCATGAAAGATGAAAAATAACTGTCGATTTATTGCTTTTATAATCGTGTATGTTGTATGTTTTATATATATATATATATATATATATATATATATATATATATTATATACATGTATATCTATATATACATATATATATATATATATATATATATATATATATATATATATATATATATATATATATGCGCCGTTTATTCATGCCATACACTTTCAAACACATTTAATCTGAATTAAATGATTTCCAATACAGAAGATATACTCAGTAATAAACATACACAATCAGGTCGATTTTCCATTAGTGTTAGGTACATATCTTGTCTTACATTTACTAGAAACGAAGAATAATTTTTAAACAAATCGCCCGAATTTATTATTAAATCGGTCCTGGTCAACACGAGGTTTAATCTATCTCTCTCTCTCTCTCTCTCTCTCTCTCTCTCTCTCTCTCTCTCTCTCTCTCTCTCTCTCTCTCTCTCTCTCTCATTTCCTCAGTCTTCCTGTGGCACCAGAGGATGAGGAGATGGGGGCAGTGAGAGGGAGAGAGATCTAGATGTGAGGGGAGAGTAGGAAGGGAGTGAAGAGAGGTTGATTATCGTACCTCTTCCAACAAGTCTTATCACCCAACTCCAGCCTCATCACAGGCCGTCCCAGCCATCCAGACTCGACGTATACGCTAACACTTCTTATTATTATTCTCTACTCCATTTTTTTTTTCACTTTAAAGGAATATATTTATTTTGCTCACATATTTCGCATTTTTGAATTTCGTCTCAATTTTTCAATACATGAGATGATAAACTAAAATAGCTCCCCGGTTCTATGTGCCTTATTGGAGTGTTTTCATTTTTTAATCTCTAAACTACATTTATTATTATTATTATTATTATTATTATTATTATTATTATCATTAGTATTATTATTATTATTATTTAGTTAAAAGTTCCCAATAATATCTTTGATATTTCAATGGGTTTTATTAAAAGCAGGATTAATCTAATTTACCAATAAGTATGCAATACCTCTAAAATATTGCTAGTACTAATTCATACACAATCCATTATCTTAGCGCCTATACTATTTCCAGCAGAGACTTCATCTTCAACCATAATAATTAATAGATATTTCAAAATACATAGTCTAGCGATTATCATAAATTCATGGCTCCAAGATAACGAAACTTGTAAACCTCAGGAAACTATAACATCAGTCAAGGGGAAATGACGGAGCTTATGATAATAATAATAATAATAATAATAATAATAATAATAATAATAATAATAATAATAATGAGATACAGTTAATTTGAATGTTACCATATAAGGAATAAGTCAATGAGATTTTCTGGAGTCTAGCGTCGAGTTCAGTTGGTAGAAAGAGTTCGTAGGTCCACACTAGTCGTTTTCATTGGCCGTAAAACCTTATCATATTTTTTGGCCCTTCATCTGGCAAGAGTTCATGCTTGCACATGACCAGATTAATCTAAAGTAAACGAACCAGTTATCCAATGGTGATTTGACTTTCGTAACACTTAAAACTAATGAATTATTTGCAAGTTTGTAAAGATGAACCGTGTATGGAGGACCGCCCCAAACAAGCTTTGCTCAGCCATAGCAATATAATAAATATGTTTCCTTTTCATTGTCCCTCTACCAAACAGAAGCTGTGCTTTCTGATTTTTTTCCCATTTTCTATTGGTTCATTTGGTCATTGCTACGAGAGAGAGAGAGAGAGAGAGAGAGAGAGAGAGAGAGAGAGAGAGAGAGAGAGAGAGATTTTGTCATCCTCAGGTTCCCACAGCCAATTAAAGAGCAAATCGTTCCAATCATCTTAAGATTAACCTCTAAATTCTGGTCATCTTAAGATTAACCTCTAAATTCTGGTCACCTTACGATTAACCTCTAAATTCTGGTCACCTTACGATTAACCTCTAAATTCTGGTCATCTTAAGAATAACCTCTAAATTCTGGTCACCTTACGATTAACCTCTAAATTCTGGTCACCTTACGATTAACCTCTAAATTCTGGTCATCTTAAGAATAACCTCTAAATTCTGGTCACCTTACGATTAACCTCTAAATTCTGGTCACCTTACGATAAACCTCTAAATTCTGGTCATCTTAAGAATAACCTCTAAATTCTGGTCACCTTACGATTAACCTCTAAATTCTGGTCACCTTACGATTAACCTCTAAATTCTGGTCACCTTACGATTAACCTCTAAATTCTGGTCACCTTACGATTAACCTCTAAATTCTGGTCACCTTACGATTAACCTCTAAATTCTGGTCATCTTAAGAATAACCTCTAAATTCTGGTCACCTTACGATTAACCTCTAAATTCTGGTCACCTTACGATTAACCTCTAAATTCTGGTCATCTTAAGAATAACCTCTAAATTCTGGTCACCTTACGATTAACCTCTAAATTCTGGTCACCTTACGATTAACCTCTAAATTCTGGTCATCTTAAGAATAACCTCTAAATTCTGGTCACCTTACGATTAACCTCTAAATTCTGGTCACCTTACGATTAACCTCTAAATTCTGGTCACCTTACGATTAACCTCTAAATTCTGGTCATCTTAAGAATAACCTCTAAATTCTGGTCACCTTACGATTAACCTCTAAATTCTGGTCACCTTACGATTAACCTCTAAATTCTGGTCACCTTACGATTAACCTCTAAATTCTGGTCAATTTACGATTAACCTCTAAATTCTGGTCATCTTAAGATTAACCTCTACATTCTGGCCACTTTACTATTAACCTCTAAATTCTGGTCACCTGACGACTAACCTTTAAATTCTGGTCACCTTATAATTAACCTCTAAATTCTGGTCGCCTTACGATTACCCTCTAAATTCTGGTCACCTTATGAGTTACTTACAGAAATGGGCCTAATGAGTAACCTGTACAAAGTCGTAAGACATGCATCTTACGACTCTCCTACAGAAATGCATTTTATGAGTAAACTGTAACAATGCAAGTCATGAGTGAGGTATAGAAATGTATTTAATGAGCAATCTATAAAAAAAGAATTGTAAATAAAATATACGTTTAGTCACAGAATTCTTAGCGCATTGCTGGTAAAAAAATCATTATTGTACACAATTAACTTTTCTGCTTAAACCAACCCCTTCGCCAGGAGGGCTAAAACTGAAGCGAATGAATTCCTACCTCCCCCCCCCCCCCCACCCCCGTTAGGATACACAAAGCAAGTTGACGCAAACAGAATTTCGAAAAGCGAGACAATGGTCAACAATGTTCGCTCCAGAATGACAACATTCAACCGCGTCCTTTGGTGGGAATGGATTCACAAACAAAACACACACGCACATGCAATAGTCAGTTGCCTATGGGACAATCTCTCTCTCTCTCTCTCTCTCTCTCTCTCTCTCTCTCTCTCTCTCTCTCTCAAAATAGTCTGTTGCCCATGGAACAAAATATCTCTCTCTCTCTCTCTCTAGTCTGTTGCCCATGGTACAATCTCTCTCTCTCTCCCTCTCTCTCTCTCTCTCTCTCTCTCTCTCTCTCTCTCTCTCTCTCTCTCAAAATAGTCTGTTGCCCATGGTACCATCTCTCTCTCTCTCTCTCTCTCTCTCTCTCTCTCTCTCTCTCTGTGTGTGTGGGGCTGAACTAAAGTGACTTCCGTCTCCCGATCAACTTCTGGACGGGCCCGAAGCCACAAGTTTAATTGCAAACTTTAATGTGGACATAGTTTGCCTTAAGTTTAGATGCCAGCGAAGATTGCTGGTGTGGCGGCGATGGCGGTATAGAGTTTGCCGGACGCCCCACAATATGTGTGACACTACTTCAGGCAGGAATGCTGATGCTCATGCCAAAACTATCTTTTTTTTCTTTTCTTTTTTTTATGTATTTTCATGTATGAAAATGTGGCTAATATGATGGTGATTGCTGATAATGGTGGCTGTATTGTCACTTATCAAAATTGTACACAGTGATTTTAACTATTTTTAATTGGGAATATTATCCATCCACAATATGGTGACCCTACTTCAGGCAGAAATGCTGCTCATGCCAGAATTATCTTTTTTTTTTCCTTTTTAAGTATTTTTTCAGTATGAAAATGTAGCTAACATGATGGTGATGGCTGATAATGATGGCTGTATTGTCACCTATCAAAATTGGGTACTTTCTTGTTATTACCCCACCACTAATTTCCGATATAACCAATACTATTTTTAGGTTATTATCTAATCTGTAGGCGGATAAAATTCAAACCTAACCTTAAAAATAGTATTGGGGTTATATGGGAAATTAGTGGTCGGACTCTAATAGGAAAATACCTCAAAATCGTATACAATGATTTTAACTATTTTTAATTGGGAATAATATCGATCAACAATAAGTGACATAACTCAATGAACTTGTTTATGACGATTATTGCTATCGATAACCTCCTATTTTGTTTACTATGTATCACCACCAGGTATCAAAATGCAATATAGAGAATTTTCTTATTATCAAATTTGGAAAATAAATGCGTCTAACGCTAAAATAAATTACCGTATAGCCCGGCAAATTTGCACATTCATTCCTTTAACCTCTAATTTGCGCATTCATTCCTTTAACCTCTAATTTGCGCATTCATTCCTTTAACCTCTAATTTGCGCATTCATTCCTTTAACCTCTAATTTGCCCATTCATTCCTTTAACCTCTGATTTGCGCATTCATTCCTTTAACCTCTAATTTGCGCATTCATTCCTTTAACCTCTACAGGGAATTGAAATCTGCTTTTGCATATAAATTTAGCAGAATCCTAAAATGACGGTAATGAAGCTATTAAACTTTTCAAGAACAATTTTTCATACAATTTCCAATGTCGATAAAATTCATATCTTAGATCTCACCTTCTGTGTTTTTTCGTTTAATGACTTTTTCAAAATAATCTGAAGGCATTTGGACATGCTTGTGCAGTCACCAAAATCTACCAAGACTATAATACATTAAACGGACAGCAAAACAAGTTTTCATTTTATTATAACATAAAATGATTAAGATGATGATGGTATTACTCTTCCTGGTTATTTTAATAGTTGCGTCTATATTATCGCATTATTAAATCTTCTGAGAACAAAAAACATAAGAGTGATGATAATGATAATGATAATTGCTGTAACTGGCAATGCTTACCTGGCATTCTATTGCCTTTACAGAAAGATATTAGTGAATAATAATAATAATAATAATAATAATAATAATAATAATAATAATAATAATAACACATTAGCCATTATACTGTAACGCATACATATATATGGTTAGTTCTCTTGCTTGAGGGTACACTCGGGCACACAATTCTATCTCATTTCTCTTCCTATTGTTTTGTTAAAGTTTTTATAGTTTATTTAAGAAATATCTATTTTAATGTTGTTACTGTTCTTAAAATATTTTATTTTTCCTTGTTTCCTTTCCCCACTGGACAATTTTCCCTGTTGGAGCCCCTGGGCTTATAGCATCCTGCTTTTCCAACTAGGGTTTTAGCTTAGCAAGTAATGATAATAATAATAATAATAATAATAATAATTATTATTATTATTATTATAATAATAATAATAATACCGTTATATAATATATGCAATACGTAATTCACGAACCTGAATTACGAAGTACCAATGTTGAAAATTAACAAAGTTTACTTTTCTTCATCACTATTACAATAACCTTTATCTTATCATGATATAATAACTCAAGAAACAGATAATGAACGAAAGTAATACGCATAACATTTGCCACTTTTTCAGGTATCATGAATAATGAAAGTTATGTCAATCATAAGCTACACTGGGAACCTTTACTGCTTGAAATAAACGAATGAAACATAAACAATCAGCTGAGTAATTATCATTTCATCCCAAAAATTTATTATTATTATTATTATCATTATTACTATTATTATTATTATTATTATTATTATTACTTGCTAAGCAACAACCATAGTTGAGAAGGCAGGATGTTATAAGCCCAGGGACCCCAACAGGGAAAATAGCCCAGTGAGGAAAGGAAACAAGAAAAACTAAAATAATTTTAAAACAGTAACAACGTTAATATATATATATATATATATATATATATATATATATATATATATATATATATATATATTCTTATATATTTTTCTTATATAAACTATACAAGCTTTAACAAAACAAGAGGAAGAGAAATATGATAGAATAGTGTGCCCGAGTGTACCCACAAGCAAGAAAACTCTATCCCTATACAGTGGAAAAGCATGGTACAGAGGCTATGGCACTACCCAAGACTACAGAACAATGGTTTGATTTTGGAGTGTCCTTCTCGTAGAAGAGCTGCTTACCATAGCTAAAGAGTCTCTTCTATCCTTATCAAGAGGAAAGTAGCCACTGGACAATTACAGTGCAGTAGTTAACCCCTTTGGTGAAGAAAAACTATTTGGTAATCTCAGTGTTGTCAGGTGTGCGAGGACAGAGGAGAATCGTAAAGAATAAGCCATACTATTCGGTGTATGTGTAGGTAAAGTGAACGTGAACCGTAACCAGAGAGAAGGATCCAATTTAGTACTGTCTGGCCAGTCAAAGGACCCCATAACTCTCTAGCGGTAGTATCTCAACGGGTGGCTAGTGCCCTGGCCAACCTACTACCCATATCTATAAAATTAATATGAAATTAAAATCTACTGACACTTGATACAGAGTAGAGGGTTGTGGTGGCCAATGCGGAAACTTCCCGGATTGGTGAACGCCAGACTGGGGTTCGAGTCTCGCTCAAACTCGATCCTTGTGAGCTAAGGATGGGGGGTTTAGGGGAGCATATAGATCTATCTGCTGAGTCATCAGCAGCCATTGCCTTGGTCCTAGCTTAAGTAGAGAGGGGACTTGGGCGCTGATCATATGTATCTATAAGGTCAGTCTCTGATGCATTGTCCTACTTGATAGGGCAATGTCACTGTCCCTTGCCTCTGCCATTCACGAGCGACATTTAAACCTTTCAGAGTCTAAGATAGCAAGTTTCGCATCTTAGTAATCATGGACGTTACGGAATATCTATTACAGTGAAGCGTATGTTAAATTGTCTAAAAAGTCCGAGAGAAAGAATTAAACAAATACAGTGAAATCGTTCTTAATGCCACTATGATCGAAGAGCATTTGGATGAAGGACTTACTGAATTCATATATGAAGCGTCAGTTAAATTAACTCGGCTGTTGACACGAATTTTCGATAGAAAGCTAATAGACAAATGATTTGTTAACGGCAATAGAAGAGCGAAAAATAGCAAAAGAACAAATAACATTTTTATTATATTCATTCATTTAACGTCGAGACTTCCATTAAAACCAAGAATGAAATTGCTAATCAATGGCTAGGAGATGGAATTATAATAATAATAATAAATTACAATAATAATAATAATAATAATAATAATAATAATAATAATAAATTACAATAATAATATAATAATAACTATAATAATACAAATAATACAAATACAAATAATAATAATAATAATAACAATAATAATAATAATAATGCCACTTCAATACCATCACGAAACAAGAAATGAGGAATCACAAGACGGGGACACACTACCGACCCCAATCGGAAAATTTAAGCAATCTAGCCCCCTTCGATCAGGGTAATATGTAATTCTTATTTCAAGATAAATATCGCTGAGAGCAAGAGAGCAAGGATTCAAATATTGACAGACGGGCACTCCCAGCGGCTACGCCCTGTTGACACAGAGACAAGAGGAGAAGACAGTTCTGGAAAAGTGGTTAGGGCAACACGAGGGAACGAGAAACAAACATACGTAATAATTCTGATTCAACCAACAAATAAAAGGCGACTTTGTGTATTTATAATAATCTTCTGTGTATTAATACACATTATTTTTTCTCGGTGCGGATGAATCCCCGGAGGGAGATGCAACGCGAAGATAATGATAAATAAACATTTTCCGTTTCCGGAATAATACCTTACTGCAGTGTTGCTGCTTCCCTTCCTTTTGTGGTCGCTTCGTTTTGGTGTATTATGATAATAATAATAATAATAATAATAATAATAATAATATAATAATAATATTATATTCCACAATCATGTATTTTCAGAATGCCTTCAGCAGCAACAACAGCAACAACAATAACAATAATAAATAATAATAATAATAATAATATATTCCACAATCATGTATTTTTAGAATGTCTTCACAACAACAACAACAACAACAACAATAATAATATATTCCACAATCATGTATTTTTAGAATGTCTTCAACAACAACAACAATAATAATAATAATAATAATAATACACCTTTCAGCAATAAGCAATCGTACATAAGAGCTAAATTTGATTTTATCTACAGAAAAGCTCATTATAATTAACATTATCATTATTATTATTATTATTACTCCCCCAGGCTCAAATCCTACTTGGAAAATTACAATGTTACCCGTGCTTGTTAGTATAACGGGGTTTATCTATTTATTCTACTTACTGATGCCATTCTACCATTGACAAATAACCCCACTTTTCATCCACAGTAATTTAGGAAAGACTTACTTTATCTCATATACCGTTGTGCGATACATTTAGTGCAAAGCTGGAGAGTATCTCTTAACTGACCAGGCGAAACTTCATCTCTCTTCTTCGGAGCAGTTTTCTCCTCCACCTGATTGAAAACCAATCCCAGTATAGAGTCACTGGGTACTTTCTTGCTCTGCCCATATTACTACGGGAGGCTTTAAGATCAAGAGCCCATGCTGGCAGAAGACTAGCTCAATTTAAAACGACACTAAGATATGGTTAACGTCATTACTAAGGTCATTGATGTTTCCTTTCCTCACTGGGCTATTTTCCCTGTTGGAAACCCACGGCTTATAGCATTCTGCTTTTCCAACTAGGGTTGTAGCTTAGCAAGTAATAATAATAATAATAATAATAATAATAATAATAATAATAATAATAATAATAATAAAAAGGTAAGCTTGAACCATTCATCAGATTGTTCACCTCCAGAGCGTAAAGTTCAACTATACTCATTTGATACCCCTCGTTTCAACACACGCATATATTAAATCATCTTTTAAAGATAAATTCATTAAAACAATTCTTTTGATTTGAGCAAGTATGTTTGTCTGAGTCCTTTTATTGTAAAGATATTAGATAAGACCAGTATTTTTATATTTCTATTTTGAATTACCCTTTCTCTTATTCCTTTTATACATGCACGTATTCCAATCTATTGTACACCTCATACAGCTCTCTCTCTCTCTCTCTCTCTCTCTCTCTCTCTCTCTCTCTCTCTCTCCAACTTAAAATATCTTCCGCTTTCGTTACTTAGTTTGGTTCTTAACATCAGTATATGAACTAAAGAAATTCCATCTCTTCTTTATCATTGTTGAGAATTTTACCATCGGTTCCTTTTTCATTATTCTATCCCAATTACATACGCGTTCATTATCTTAGGCTAAAGGCATTCCTATACCTAGACGATCTTATGTCTTTAGCGCCCAATAATATTGTGAAGGACCCTTTCAATGTGCAACTTAAATTAAACTATTTTTGTACACTGCTCAATACTGCACAAAAAAAGGTAATCGTGAAAGCTTTGCATTCTAATCTTATTTTGGCATAAATTCCTACATTTTAAACCATTCTTCTCACTACTAATATTTCCCATTGGGTGGAAGAGACTCTTTAGCTATGGTAAGCAGCTCTTCTAGGAAAAGGACACTCCTAAATCAAACCATTGCTATCTAGTCTTGGGTAGTGCCATAGCCTCTGTACCATGGTCTTTCACTGTCTTGGGTTAAGAGTTCTCTTGCTTGAGGGTACACTCAGGTACACTATTCTATATAATTTCTCGTCCTGTTGTTTTCTTAACGTTTTTATCGTTTATACAGAAATATTTTAATGTTGTTACCGTTCTTAAAATATTTTATTTTTCCTTGCATCCTTTCCTCACTGGGTTATTTTCCCTGCTGAGGCCCCTGGGCTTATAGCCTTCTGCTTTTCTAGCTAGGGTTGTAGCTTAGCAAATAACAACAACAACAACAACAATAATATTAATAATAATAATAATAATAATAATAATAATAGTAATAATAATAATATTCGTTTCACTTCCTTATTAAAACCGGATGCTCCTTTCATCCAAATACTCATTTCTCTTCCTTCGTTCCATTTCTTCCAGTGGGTTAATAACAGCTACCTCTGACCATTACCGCCTTGCCCCAATCAGTCTTCATCCTGTTTTAGGACATATCCTTAGCCCCACCCTCAGCCCAATCCAAATATAAGTGAAAAAAGAAAACCTCCAACAAAAGGGAAAAGGGGAAAATTCTAGTGAAAATGAAACAGGCTTAACGGAGGAGGGAGATACAAAAACATAAAATATTGATGATAGGAGATTGGTATTATTCGGGAGGAGATAACAATGGATTTGTGTAAGAAAGGTTGAGGTATCGTTAGTGACAATCGCGCACACATCCATACTCATATATATATATATATATATATATAAATATATATATATATATATATACAGTACATATATTATATATAAATATATATATATATATATATATTAACATATATATATATAAATATATATAGGTACATATATACACATATATATAACATGTATTTAATATATATATATATATATATATATAGGTACATATATACACATATATATAACATGTATTTAATATATATATACATATATATATATATTTATATATATATATATATATATATATAATGAGAGAGAGAGAGAGAGAGAGAGAGAGAGAGAGAGTCACCTTACTATATACTATTACCTCATAGCTACTACTACTACTACTACTGCTGCTGTTCATAGTTACGCTGCTTACATCTACTACTGCTGCCACCAGCCTATTTTGGCGTCGTCGTCATATATATATATTTATATATATATATATATACATATATAATGAGAGAGAGAGAGAGAGAGAGAGAGAGAGAGAGAGAGAGTCACCTTACTAAATACTATTACCTCATAGCTACTACTACTACTACTGCTGCTGTTCATAGTTACGCTGCTTACATCTACTACTGCTGCCACCAGCCTATTTTGGCGTCGTCAGAAAGGGGTTGGTAATAGAGGGGGAGAGAAAGGGGTGGGAGGGAGAGGGAGTAGACTAGGAGGGAAGGGAGGATGCTGGCTTCAAGAGATAAAAGAGATGTTTGTTTGGCAGCAGGCAGGCGCGGTCTCCAGAGACAGGCAGGGTCCCGTCTGACACAGGCCGATAAGCGTGCGAATTAACGCTTCCGACGACGACGCCGACGGAGGCGCTCTTGCTGGTGGAGTGACGGGGAGTGCGACGAACGACGACCATGATGATGATGATGATAAGACAATAAATGAAAGCAATACAGTGAGGTAGAAAAGGAATGCGCGAGTCGAATGTTTTGTGATTTTTTCAATTTAAAAAAAAAAAAAGAGACATTTAATGTATGTATCTGTAATGTATACAGTATATCTCAGTGAGATTAACTTATGATCATGGAAATTTTAAGTCTCTAATAAAATGAGTTTCCAGAAATGATTCCATAAAATAATACTATAAAAATATTAATAAAGAAATGAAATGAATCCGTAAAGAATGAAAAATAATTAAAGAAATTTTTTCTACCTATGATGAGAAAGAAACATTAATTATACCTAGAATATGTAATGAAGAATGCATCATTCATACAATAAGCTCAAGTGATATAATCGCATTCTCTGTAACTGGGTAAAATATTTATTAATAACACATCAAAACTCAATACTTTAATTATGATAGCGAACAAAAAAGTCTACAGTACATACATGACAAACATTTTTTTTATCTATCTAAGCCCCGAAGAAAACAAGAACATGAGAAGAAAGAAAATAACTTTAGCTATTACTCTACGGACATGAGTCATGGTATGAAAATGAAATAATCTCAAATAGATTTAGTAGATTTGAGAATAAAGCCCTAAGAAGGATATTGGGAGTTAAATGGCAGGACAGGATTAGAAATGAAATTATAAGAAAGATTACTCGAGTGCCATACGTGGATGAGATCATGATGAGGGGTAGATGGAGATGGTTTGGGCGTGCTCTTCGCACTCCTCAAGAGAGATTAGTTCACCAAACGTTCAACTGGGCTCCACAAGGCCCAAGAAGAATTGGAAGACCCAGGCCTACGTGGCTAAGGACTATAAAACGTGAAGTAAGAGATGATGAATGGAGAAGTATTGAATTAAAGCTCAAGACTGAGACGGCTGGCGAAATCTAACCGAGCCCCTTTGCGTCAATTGGCGTAGGAGGAGATGATGATGATGAATGTCAGAAGACTGTGAATCAGGAACACGCAAGCACGAAGAGAAAACCAAAATTTGTTCTTATAAGGAACGAAGATAAGACCGGACCATGCAATATAAACAACACGGATTTCCACAGGCCAGCTGTGAGAGGAACTCGCCTGGCCGGTGTTACGAAGCCAAATTAAGTTGATACGATCAATTCAATCCTTAATACTTCTATTAATTACTTGTACCGACTTACTATGAAGGAAAGGTGTTAACAAACGGCATGTAATTATTCGCCGTGTAAGTGTGTAGTGAAGTATTTTAGTACTTCCCTAAGTCGTTAAATAAAATTAATGACGATAAAACAGTCAATATGCATCACGATAATTAAGCATACACGGATACAACTTCATTTACATTTCTGCCGGAAATGTATTTCATAGGTCTTCGGGTTGAATCAGAAATGAAAAAGAAATATAAAATCTTTAAAATAGCACAATGAATATGAGAGAGAGAGAGAGAGAGAGAGAGAGAGAGAGAGAGAGAGAGAGAGAGAGAGAGAGAGAGAGAGAGATCATAGAATATACCTAAGTTTGCGTTTTAACAAGAAACCAAAATAAAACATTACTGCACTAAGCAATCTTATACCTGATTATCTAATCATATCAAATTCAAAGAAAACAATTGCATAACTCAACTTGACGAGACGAATTTGTTAAATATGTTAATATTAGTAAAACAGGCCTTGCACAACTCACGATGATTGCATGGTAACTATTGTACGGTATTGTGAGATTCAAAGCCTCACCTGAATGAAATTGGATATGAAATTTCCTCAAGGTAATTTGCATTTTCGCAAAGATGATCTTCTCAACAGTTAAAGGTTTAAGGCTACGTTTCCACTAGGCTGCAAAACGCTGCTTCTGTTTTTCGCAGCCTCTGCCCGTGCTGTTCCCACTAGGCTGCAAAACGCAGCTTCTGTTTTCCGCAGCCTCTGCCTTTTGGTCAGAGTGCTCCTGACTACGCTTGAATGAGGTTGTGCTGCAGTGCCATCTATCAAAAATATGAACACATTGACGAAGAAAGTGTTGATTGCCTATTTATTGCGCAAGAAACAACAACAACAAAAAGAAAAGCAAAATATTGGGTTCATCCTCTTTTTGCAAACAGATCACGACAAGGAGCATTTAATAATTTAATTCGAGAACTTTTTTTTTTTTTGGGGGGGGGGGGTCGCTGGTGGTAATAATAATAATAATGATGATGATAATAATAATAATAATAATAATAATAATAATAATAATAATAATAATAATAATAATGATCTCGATATTTTTTTATTAGTTCTAATTCAAATTCATTATCATTCAAGAGTTGTGGCCTTTCAAAGCATAACATTATTACGCAAACGACATGCTTAATTTTGTTTTTTTTGGGGGGGGGGGTCGCTGGTGGTAATAATAATAATAATAATAATAATAATAATAATAATGCTCTTGATATTTTTTTATTAGTTCTAATTCAAATTCATTATCATTCAAGAGTTGTGGCCTTTCAAAGCATAACATTATTACGCAAACGACATGCTTCATTT
This sequence comes from Palaemon carinicauda, assembly GCF_036898095.1. NCBI lineage: Eukaryota > Metazoa > Arthropoda > Malacostraca > Decapoda > Palaemonidae > Palaemon > Palaemon carinicauda. The sequence goes on from NC_090738.1 coordinate 34,037,727, forward strand.
TTTTTGGGTGGGGGGTCAGTCAACATGAACACGAAAATATTCAATTATTATTTCATGGCGTACGTGGATATTTCACTTACGAAAGAACAACTCGCAACACCTTCCTCCATCAATGCCTGAAAGCGATGACGCAGCCTCTGCGCTCAGGGTAGTGGAAACAGCTCCATAGAAATGTATATACCACTAAACGTAACGCAGCTTCTGTTTATGTAGGAACACCGTTCGTGTAGAGGCTGCGTTTCGCAGCTTCTATGAAGCGGCGGCTAGTGGAAACAGCTCCATAGGATTACATGTATCACCTAAACTCAGGCAGAGGCTGCGAAAAACAGAAGCAGCGTTTTGCAGCCTAGTGGAAACGTAGCCTAAAGGACGCTCATGAATGGCAGAGACAAGGGACATTGACATTGCCCTATCAAGCAGGACAATTCCCTAGGGACTGACCATATATCATATGATCAGTGCCAAAGCGCCTCTCCACCCAAACTATGACCAGGGAGGGTCAGGCAATGGTTGCTGGCTGCTGATGACTCAGCACATAGCCCTATAGCCTCCCCCAAAACCCCCAACCTTAGCTCACAAGGATGGTAAGGTTGCAGATACTAATGGCACTAACGAGTTTGAGCAGGACTCGAACCCCCGACTGGCAAACACAAAGCAGAGACGTTACCAATCAGGCAACAACACATTTTGAGACATAGTGGAGGGGTCAACCAAAGTCGTAAGGATTCTGGATTCTTTTTTCAAAATTGAAATACAAAAAATTGATTCTATTTGCAAACATGTCATCGGTTGTATGTCGTAGAGCGTTTATGTAATAACGCACTGATTGGTAACGTCTCTGTCTGGTGTTTGCCCGACGGGGGTTCGAGTCCCGCTCAGACTCATTAGTTCCTTTTGTGTCTGCAACCTTACCATCCTTGTGAGCTAAGGTTTGGGGGGTTTGGGGAAGCCTATAGGTCTATCTGCTGAGTCATCAGCAGCTATTGCCTGGCCCTCCCTGGTCCTAGCTTGGATGGAGAGGGGGTTTGGGCGCTGATCATATAATATATATGGTCAGTCTCTAGGGTATTGTCCTGCTTGCTAGGGCAATGTCACTGTCCCTTGCCTCTGCCACTCATGAGCGACCTTTAAACCTTTAAATTACGATAACAGAAAATGTTGTTGGGTTTCTCTTGCGGTGAATGTGATACAGATTACCGGATTAACAGGTTTTTTTGGCACGGAGAGTAGCCTCCGTGATTTGTTTTTGGCACGGCGAACAAAATTTTACGACAGGAAACCACGCTATAGTTGAACAGAAAATACTTTTACTAGTCTAAATCTTAAATCTTAATTCATAGAAATATGCGATGCATAACGGAAAACATTCTGCTTATCAAAAAGCAAATCATAACTAATATCATATCATATTTACCTCCGTCACCGATGTTGGAAGAAGTTATGTTTTCTCCCGTGTCAGTGCCTGTTACTTATCGGGAATTTTCAGAACTGCAGAACAGAATTTAATGAGACATGGAGTTATGTTAATTCGACTATTTTTTGGTTTCAACTGGCAGTAAATATCCGCAGCTGATATCATCACTAAGTACGGCTTGTTCCGAACAGGCTAGTGATAGGTTCTGTGATATCGGACTAGGATAATCTTTTATGAATAAAAAAAAATGAAGACAAACAATGATAGTCATCGCAAGATGATTTTCAACTTCTGGGATACATCAGCTGAAAGCTAACGATTTATTAAGATTATAGTCGCCCATATCCGAGTGGCCTTCGAGGTGGGGTCACTGCTGTTTACTCCTGTTCAGTAAGTACTTTACCTCAAGAATATTCAATATTCCCAATCTCTCATTATTCTAAAGTCCAAGGATTTACTTCCTCAAAAGAGAAGTCATCTATCAAATGACACTAAAAAGGCATTCAGATAGTTACATTCACATCTCACAAAGTTACCTTTATAATTAAATACGATCTCGTTTTAATGTCCCAATTTCTAAGTGACTTGTAGGGATCAACCATTCATATTACCTACAACCATCAAGCTCTCTCTCTCTCTCTCTCTCTCTCTCTCTCTCTCTCTCTCTCTCTCTCTCTCTCTCTCTCTCTCTCTCTGTTAGCAGAATATTCCCAGAATGGCAGAACGGATCTTTTATATTTTTGTAACTACTAGGTTCGTCAAACCTAAGAGACAGTAAAAAATAAATGTTTCAATTGTTTAATATAGTACTTCCTTTTACAATTAATCTTGAATAGTACCCCAAAACCTATTCATTATTTTCTTGATAACATTATAGCCTTCACAAACTGAATACAGCATAAGACTGCATTGAATAGGGACTAAAGAATATAAGATTACATTTATATATAATTAATTTAAATTTATAAATGAATACTAAGAATAACTAATCTCAGAGACGGTAAAATCGCATGACATTTAAACCGATGACTAGAGCAAAGAGAACGAAAATAAGCGAAGCAATAACCCAAAGAGAAGACGAGGAAAAGGAAAAGGGGATGAAATTTTAAATTTTTAAGAGGTTAAGGAAAATATTATTATCACTAATAACATTATTAATAGCCAAGCTACAACCTTAACTGGAAAACCAGAATGCTACAAGATCGAGGGCACCATCAGGGAAAGTAGCCCGGTGAGGAACGGAAATGAAAAAATAACAAACAAACGATATGCAATTAATGAATTAAAAACATGAATTACAGCTGATATTCATAAGACTATTTGATCCAACCTATATAGCCTATAAGTAATGAATAATAAATATGAAATTACAGCTGATTTTTATAAGACTTGATCCAACCTATATATAAGTAATGAATAATGAATATGAAATTACAACTGATTTTCATAAGACTATCTGATCCAAGCTATATAAAAGTAATGAATAATGAATATAAAATTACAGCTGGTTTTTATAAGACCATTAGCCCCAACTTATATATAAGTAATGAATAATATATATGAAATTACAGCTGATTTTTATAAGACCATTTGCTCCAGCTTATATATAAGTAATGAATAATATATATGAAATTACAACTGATTTTCATAAGACTATCTTATCCAACCTATGTATAAGAAATGAATATTGAATATGAAATTACAGCTGAATTTTATAAGACCATTTGCTCCAACTTATATATAAGCAATAAATAATGAATATAAAATTACAGCTGATTTTTATTAGACCATTTGCTGCATCTTCCCGCTACGAGGAAGCTACACATAACTTTGATCTAAGAGATGAGATTAAGTACTAATCCAAAGTATGGTCTTTAAGGAATGGTAGCAACAACGTCAGCGATAAATTTATAGCCACATATATCTGGGGGAAGATACTCTTGGTATTTTTCAATGTGACTGAGATTAGATATTAGGGACGTGATGAGAAAACCAGGCAATGGGTAGAGTCCTCTCTCTCTCTCTCTCTCTCTCTCTCTCTCTCTCTCTCTCTCTCTCTCTCTCTCTCTCTCTCTCTCTCTCTCTCTACTACATACACACATAAACGCACACGCAGACAACAACTGGAAGAATCAACCACCCAAAACAACACAGTATAAACCGACAATGTGTCACACATTTATAGGAATCTAATGACAGTTCAGGTGATAAAAATAAAAATAAAAAAATAAAAAACAATTCAGAACACAGCCTTTGTTAAAACAAACAAACAAAACGACAATAAATTCAATTTGAAGAATTTTTTTCTGGAAAGTGTCCAGTCATCACATTCATCCGCGTTCATGCCAGGCGATCATCCATCTTGAATGAGATCATCCATCTCCCGTCATCCGTGAGACAATATTCCTCGGGGCATACGCTACACAATGAAGAGACTCCTCCCGCTGAATTGACAACAAAGTGAAAAGATTTACGCAGCTTAAAGACAAACGCATTTTTCATTGAGGACGCCCATCTCGGGGAGGTCTGCATTGCCAACTTACAGGCTCCGATCTCCTCCGTTCAAAATGTTATCATAGTTTCGCTTTCAGTATTCTTCCTGAATGGTTATTTGAAAATATTGCAACTTCCATGCATATATATATACATATATATATATATATATATATATATATATATATATATATATATATATATATATGCATATATTCACAGACGTAAGATACACATGTATACACACATTTTTATATTATCATTATTATTATTATTATTATTATTATTATTGGCCAAGTTACAACTCTAGTTGGAAAAGCAAGATGCTATAAGCCCAAGGGCTCCAACAGGGAAAAATAGCCCGGCGAGGAAAGGAAATAGGGAAGTAAATAAATGAAATAATTAACAATTAATAAAATATCTTAAAACAGTAACATCATCAAAGCAGATATTTCATATATAGACTAAAAAAAGACATGTCAGCCTGTTCAACATAAAAATACACATACACACACACATATATATATACAGTATATATATATATATATATATATATATATATATTTATATATATATATATTTATATATATATACATATACATATATATATATATATATATATATATATATATATATATATACTGTATATATATATATACATATAATATATAAACTATATACGATAGATGAAATTGGCCATGACTATTCTTTTGGATTTATCAGGAAGGCATCGTTATTAGGGCAATCTTTTCTCTATGAAAAAAATTACACTTCTAAACATCCTTAAAGGGAGCTTCACTTCTTAATACCGTTTTAATAGACTGCCATAAAATGAAGGCAATTTTGATCTATAAATGAATATGGTTTCCTCAATTCATAAGTAACATCAAAATCCACAACAACAACAACAACAACAACAGCAATAATAATAATAATAATAATAATTATTATTATTATTATTATAATAATAATAATAATAATAATAATAACAATTATAGTAATAATTGTAATAATATTACCAATAATAATAATAATAATAATAATAATAATAATGATAATAATAAAAATAATAATAATAATAATAATAATAATAATAATAATAATAATAAACGAAACGAAAAGTCTGCAGTGATTAGTCCTACGAAATCGAGCCAATCTGAGGTTGATAAATGCCGGGCCTGACACTAATACCTGGGGTGGAGTAATAACTATGATCGTAGGTCCGTTAATACCCTATCTTCAGAGAGGAGTGTAATCAAGCAGGTAGTTATTAGGCGTTAATCAGTTTGGCCAACGGGGGCTGTAGCTGTACAACTTAAAATAACGTTACACCTTCGATGAGCATGTTTAGTAAAGGATGGAAGGACTGGTCCATCGCTAAGCAAAGGAGGAGGAGAGGGAAAAAGAAATAAAGGAAGAATAAAAAAGATGAAAGAGATGAGGAGAATGAAGGGTAGGTGTGGTAGGATTGGGCAATAGTTAGTAGCCAGTAATATAGATAAACGTACCTGTTTCCCGTTTTCTTTGTTATAATAAACTATATCACCGTTTTCTATGGCGGTACATGTGCACGTTTTCTATGGCGGTACATGTGCATGTTTTCTATGACAGCAAGTTTATGAAGTAGACACAGTGTATATATCCTTTACTACTGTATAACTTCGTGAGATGCACACACAACTAAAATAGAGTAATTAGTTTCATGATCAGTTGAATCCTGTTTTTTCCGATATGCAGTTAATTGGACATAAAAATATCCATCTATCAGTTTATCTGTATTTTTATCTATGGAATTTATTGGTAAATTTTTCTTGATTTAAGCGGACTCAAAATGACCACAATGATCTACTAACTTCTCGACATTCATGCATTTTTCTAATGATCTTTTCACAACCAACCATAACCCAAATAGAGAATAAATTAACAAGCTTTCACCTTCTGTGACAGGGTTTCGAACCAATGCATGAGTCACCTTCTGTGACAGGGGTTCGAACCAATGCATGAGTGACCTTCTGTGACAGGGATTCGAACCAACGCATGACTCACCATCTGTGGCAGGGGTTCGAACCAATACATGAGTCACCTTCTGTGACAGGGGATCGAACTAATGCATGAGTGACCTTCTGTGACAGGGATTCGAACCAACGCATGACTCACCATCTGTGGCAAGGGTTCAAACCAATGCATGAGTCACCTTCTGTGACAGGGGTTCGAACTAATGCATGAGTGACCTTCTGTGACAGGGATTCGAACCAACGCATGACTCACCATCTGTGGCAGGGGTTCGAACCAATGCATGAGTCACCTTCTGTGACAGGGGATCGAACTAATGCATGAGTGACCTTCTGTGACAGGGATTCGAACCAACGCATGACTCACCATCTGTGGCAGGGGTTCGAACCAATGCATGAGTCACCTTCTGTGACAGGGGTTCGAACTAATGCATGAGTGACCTTCTGTGACAGGGATTCGAACCAACGCATGACTCACCATCTGTGGCAGGGGTTCGAACCAATGCATGAGTCACCTTCTGTGACAGGGGATCGAACTAATGCATGAGTGACCTTCTGTGACAGGGATTCGAACCAACGCATGACTCACCATCTGTGGCAGGGGTTCGAACCAATGCATGAGTCACCTTCTGTGACAGGGGTTCGAACTAATGCATGAGTGACCTTCTGTGACAGGGATTCGAACCAACGCATGACTCACCATCTGTGGCAGGGGTTCGAACCAATGCATGAGTCACCTTCTGTGACAGGGGTTCGAACTAATGCATGAGTGACCTTCTGTGACAGGGATTCGAACCAACGCATGACTCACCATCTGTGGCAGGGGTTCGAACCAATGCATGAGTCACCTTCTGTGACAGGGGATCGAACTAATGCATGAGTGACCTTCTGTGACAGGGATTCGAACCAACGCATGACTCACCATCTGTGGCAGGGGTTCGAACCAATGCATGAGTCACCTTCTGTGACAGGGGTTCGAACTAATGCATGAGTGACCTTCTGTGACAGGGATTCGAACCAATGCATGACTCACCATCTGTGGCAGGGGTTCGAACCAATGCATGAGTCACCGTATGTGGCAGGGGTTCGCACCAATGCATGAGTCACCGTCTGTGACAGGGGTTCGAACCAATGCATGAGTCACCGTATGCGGCAGGGGTTCGCACCAATGCATGAGTCACCGTCTGTGACAGGGGTTCGAACCAATGCATGAGTCACCGTATGCGGCAGGGGTTCGCACCAATGCATGAGTCACCGTCTGTGACAGGGGTTCGAACCAATGCATGAGTCACCGTATGTGGCAGGGGTTCGAACCAACGCATGAGTCACCTTCTGTGACAGGGATTCGAACCAATGCATGACTCACCATCTGTG
>NC_090738.1:34055019-34057519 GCF_036898095.1 Palaemon carinicauda
AGGGAAGATTATGGAAAATAAGTTTCCACTCAGCTGGTAGTAATGGTTCGAGATACCAGGTTTAAATTTGGAGAAAATATGAAAATGTTGGTCCATGTGTACCGTTCTGAATTAACTAAACTCTTTGGATGGTCAGATATAAAGGGGTATAACAGATATTTGGTAACTGAGATTTTAAAAGACGTCTGTAAATTTTCCGGGATGTGTAATTTTTCATGAACCATTAAATTCCAAAACGAGATTGGCTGAGAATTTGGAAAATTTAAGAGGATCAACTTCAAGTCCTTTTGAACCTTCAGACAAAGTAATATACCACCAAAATTTGTAATAGCATAAGAAATCCTGAGGAGAGGTTACTGCCCATTCTTCCCAAGTATTATCAAAGAGCCTCAAAGTAAGGTATGATTTTGCAAATTGTTTACAATTAAAAAACTTAACCAAACGAACATAATCATATGTTTTGATTAACATCCTTCCTATACTTACGTAATATATCTTACAGGTAGGATCTCTTCACAATATTAATCGACGATGTCTGCACCAAAGTCCAAGCTTCATGTAACTCTCGGTAAGGATACCAGCCTATTTTGATTGAGCTGTAACCAATACTTAGTTTAAATTCTCTCAACAAACTGCAAATATCGACCTAACTACCCTCATCGAACTGTAATAGTTAACGAGGATAAGTCTAGAAGATATTGCCCCTTGACCAAGCTACTTTCAACAGATTTTGATACAAGTAACACCTTCAACAGTCTCTATTAACAATGTTCAGAGACCTTTCATGCACCAATCTACAAACGGTAATCATCAATAAGAATCTTTCTACAGACTATAATCGCAATGCAAGCTATTTGCAACAAATGGGAGCTGTCAAACCCTTTCAACATGCTATGGCGGGAGATCAAGTTATCTTGAATACAAAAAGATTCTACGCACTGAAATTGGAATTTATAGTTTTGCAACACTGTACCAGGTGGAAAAGTCACTATAGAAGGTACCATCTTCTTTTATAAACTAATCATTATAAACAAATTAGCATTTAATCCATAATACACTGGAAAAATTTTGCCATAAAAAAAACGGTAAAAATCCAGGAAAAAATGTTGCCAAAACATTTACCGTTTTAAAAACTGATATATTGACGTGAAGGAGCGATAGTACGGTCACCAACCCGTAAAAAAATAATAACAAAGTAAAGTAAAATTACGGTCGCCTGTATTTTACTGAAATACGGCGGAAAAACCGTTCATTTTTACGGAGATTTCCGATTAAATTGACGTATTTTTTTAACCGCGTATGGGCTTGAACACCGCAAGAGATCGCAACTATCGCCGACAGAGTAAAGACAATGTTGCCAACACTACGGACTTCGTTCGATTGGAAGAGAGTTTTAGTTGGCAAAACTGACCACAGACCATTAATAGCAAGTCAAGCATAATCAGCATTCTCTGTTGGTAAAAAATGAAATGAATTCTTTGCGTAACACAACGTGCTTCCATTTCATGATACCCGCCTGATTTTCTACCATCAACTAAAACCTGATTAATTTTTTCCCGACGTCAAAATATAAGGATTCTGTTCCCGGGAGAATTACAACTTGATTCCAAGTTTAACTTTATGGTTTAATTTCAGACATGTCAGAAAAATATTGTAATCCCAGTTTCAATTACAAATTAATTATGTCATATAATTACCAAGTACCCTAAATTCTAATTAATAACTGTGATGCAAGCAATATTTTGCTTAATTGGATCATATTTTTCTTGATTAAACGTATCCATCAAATGTCATCACCAAAATATTCATTATTTTGTAAAACGCGAAACAAGGTATTTGAATTACGCAGGGCGCGCGTCTAGAAAACAATTTTTTTATCTTTTTTTTGGGCCACAAAAATTTCAGCATGAACACGAGGCGCAATATAATATCCGAGGTAGACATTACTTAATTCATTATATGAGTGACGTGCTAATGATCCTTCCTTCTCGTGTGACCGTGACGACTGAAAAAAAAAAAAAAAAAAAAAAAAAAAAAAACCAAGGGCGATAATGCATTACCTTTTTGAAAAAAAAAAAAAAAAATTTTCAGCTGCTGAATTTTCATACCTGCAAAATTATCATGATAGATGAGCCTTCATTAGGGCATTACTTTAAATCACATCTCGACACGTCTTCCGATCAGTATTTTTTTTTTTTTCCCATTGTTAAAGGAATATAAGTGTTTGCCATACAGACTAGTAATTTTTTGTTAAACATTTAGAAATTAACTTTGTATTTAATCCTGCGCTCTTTAAATTCCTATTCCACTTTCATCGCAAAACTTACAGGATTTAGCAAGATCTTTTTTTTCTATAGTTTCTATAGGGAATATCTCTATTTCAATGACAATGTTCTTAAAATATTTAATTTTTCCTTGTTTCTTTTCCCCACTGGGCTATTTTCCCTGTTGGGGCCCCTGGGCCTATAGCATCCTGCTTTTCCAATTAGGGTTGTAGCTT
>NC_090738.1:34065019-34067519 GCF_036898095.1 Palaemon carinicauda
ACCTGGAAACCGTCCTCCTAAAATGTTCCAGTACCTCATCGCTGTGTCATTGGACAGGCAGTTAAGAGCCCTCTTGCCCAGGTACCCCAGAAGCTCTAAATTACCAATAAACACATACGTAATTAGCCACACTTTTTTTTCTCTCCTTACCTGGACGTTTTCTCTGGTTACCTTTTGCTTTCTCCGAAGGGATTTCTCGTCTGTTGAAAAGAACCATTGTTGCTAATCTTAACGGCAACCGGAGAGGGCTTTTTTATGAGCCGCTGACGGAGCAAGACGAAAGGCGTGGAAAATCAGAACTCTTGTTTAACTCGTAAAATACAATACAAATGTGCTGTATGTTGTAAATCTTCCATTCAAAATTCCCAAATATAATTATCACCAGTATTATTATTATCTGCCCTACTATTGATGAAGTGAATTATAAAATATCTTATTTCATTTAATATTTATTTTCAGAAGATATTCAATTTAATTTCATACTGTGGGTATACTACTCCCTATTTCTTAACATCTTTTAAAATGTAATTCAAAATCTGTTCATAACTATGTGTCCAGAAACTACTAACAAGTTTTACCTTTTTTCTCTTCTTTTCATAGCGTTCCATAGACACATGATTTATATGCTACTTATGCAAATAGACTTAAGACATTAATCTAAACCACAGAATTATAAAAACTTGAAATAATTTAAATTTTAAATCATCCTCGCGCGCACGTGTGGATATTATATATATATATATATATATATATATATATATATATATATATACATGTATGTATGTATGTATGTATATATATATATATATATATATACATATATATATATATGTATATATATATATATATATATATATATATATATATAAACGGTATATACTGTATATATACAATCATACATATGCATATACCTATAATTCTAAGTACAAACATATACGCATACGGTATATACAAACCTGTATATATATATATATATATATATATATATATATATATATATATATATATACATATATATACACACATATATACATATATATATATATATACATATATATATATACACACACACACACATATATATATATATATATATATATATATTTATATAAATATGTATATAACGACAAAAATATAATTATTACATATATTGCTGTATATAATATATATATATATATATATATATATATATATATATATATATATATACAGTATATGTATTTAATTATAAATTTTCAGTACTATAAAAACTTGCAATAACAAGCATATCTATCACTCTGACCTTAAAAGTCAAATCTCGGAATAAAATGAACGAAGTAAAAACCATCGAGATAAAAGAACAATAACCAAAACTAGGAATTCGAATTTCCCATCGGCACTATCAATATTCCTCATTACATAGTAAACTTTTCAAAATGCATCGTCAAGGAAAGCGTCTTCTTAAACGAACGAAACTTGTTGAAACAAATGCGAATATATCAAACTACCCATAGGGTTTAGGATGCTAAACGTAAATCATGAACAATGTAACAATTACCTTAAAAAGATTACCTTAAAAGGAATGCGTAAAGGTAAAACAAGCAGAAACCAATTACTTCGCGAGCGTCAATTTACATGTTTATTACATATAGGCCTTTTTATGAAAGAGAACTAGGTGATTTCATAATTTTTGGTTATCGATAAGATATTAGTTTATTCTGAATTACATATGATTGAATGTCTTGTTTAACAGTCATAGTATCTAGCAACAAGTCATATTAAAGATAAACTAGAATACTATGTAGATACTTTATATATATATATATATATATATATATATATATATATATATATATGTATATATATATATATATATATATATACATATCTAGATATTATGTACATATAAACATATATATATGTGTGTATATATATATATATATATATATAGATATATACACATGTATATACATATATGTATATATATGTGTATATATAAATATATATGTATATATATATATATATATATATATATATATATATTTATATATATAGTATACATATACACAAAACCGTAAACCAATTTTGACTAGACAGAATGGGAAAAATATTACAAAATCAAATGTTTCAACATTTTATATATATATATATATATATATATATATATATATATATATAAATGGTGACAATTAAGAATGCTCCAGCGTATTAAAAAACATCCAAACCAATAATTAAGCATATATGGAAATATTAAGGAGTTTCCGAAAATAATGTTTGAGCCTTTTTTTTTAACTACGCATCCTCCTTTCTAATCTAAAGCATGACTGTCGTATCTATCTATCTATCTATCTATCTATCTATATATATATATATATATATATATATATATATATATATATATATATATATATATATTACAACAGGTATTGATGGTTCAAATATGAAAAAGATTCCCAGAAGTTACACTTTAGAAACTGAATTATCCTAATCTTTTAGAAAGAAAATAACTCCAAAAGTCAAA
>NC_090738.1:34072519-34075019 GCF_036898095.1 Palaemon carinicauda
TATCTATAAGCATACAAATATATTTATATTGAAATATGTGTATCTATGTATATATATACACACATACACGCACACACACACACACACACACATATATATATATATATATATATATATATATATATATGCATGCTTGCGCAGATTGTACCGGTGTATATAAACATTAATATATTGTATATATATTTGTCTAGCATCTGCAAAAAATTATTTCCATATATATACATATATATATATATATATATATATATATATATATATATATATATATATATATATATAAACACGTCTAAATGTGCAAAATTTATCATATATATATATAAATCGATTTTCTCTCTTTATCTCTCTCTCTCTCTCTCTCTCTCTCTCTCTCTCTCTCTCTCTCTCTCTCTCTCTCACACACACACACACACACACACACACACACACACACAGTGTGGCTCGTTCAGAGACAAAATGGGACGTGTTTTCCTGTTTCAGAAAATCGGCAGCAAAAGGGTTGGATTTTCTCACTCTCCTCAATTTTACTTTTTTCACCTTCCAAAATGTTTCTCGTCTATGTTCAAATATTAAAAACTCTCTCTCTCTCTCTCTCTCTCTCTCTCTCTCTCTCTCTCTCTCTCTCTCTCTCTCTCTCTCTCTCTCTCTCTCTTCCTGTCTTTTCTCATCGCGTATAGTTTTATCATTCCTTCATTTTCAGTCTTTGTTCTTTTATTTCCCTTTCCACCATAACCCCTTCTCCCTTACAATGACAGACAGACGCACCGTCCCTGCTATTCATCACCGTGTAATGTTTCTTCATTATTACCTTCATATATTATCAGTGATACGAGGGACGAGCACATGTGTTACGCCCCTTCTTTTATATATACTTTTACGTAAGTTAAGTCAAAGGCTGTTAACTCTTTTTAAATCCACACATGTGGCCAGGCTGCGTTTTGCCACGTGTCGTCAACTCTATACAAAAAATGTATTATTATTATTATTATTATTATTATTATTATTATTACTTGCTAAGCTACAACCCTAGCCAAGGGGCTCCAAAGGGAAAATAGCCCAGTGAGGAAAGGGAAAAAAGGAAAAATAAAATATTTTAAGAAGAGTAACATTAAAATAAATATCTCTTATATAAACTATAAAAACTTTTAACAAAACAAGGGGAAGAGAAATTAGATAGAATAGTGTGCCCTTGTGTACCCTCAAGCAAGGTTACTAAGTACCTTTTATAAAATCTGTACAATGCAGATATTTCCTCTTTTCTCAATATTTGCTTCTGCTGCAATTGAAACAATTTGGTAAGCAAAGGAAAGACACAAAATCGAAAATGACGTTGTTTTCAGGGACCTATTAAGATATATACAATTCCACCAAAACCAGGAAAGTATGCAATGAAAAATTCGGAGGATACTATACTTTAACAAAGAAATAATTCAGACTGTTTAACATTAAAATTTTATTAACGGAAAACAACCACATTGGAACAATTTGACGGTCAATTCTATCTTTTATAAAGTATTTTTTGGGAGGGGCAAAAATTTCACACATACATCCAAGCAACCTGAATATATATATATATATATATATATATATATATATATATATATATATGTGTGTGTGTGTGTGTGTGTGTGTGTGTGTATGTGTCAACAGACATGCAAGGATACATACACACAAATATATACATAAATATATAATCAGCAAACATAGAAGAATGCATGCATACACATATACATGTATATATATATATATATATATACACATATATATATATGTATATATATATATATATTTATATGTGTGTGTGTTTGTGTGTGTGTATTTAAAATCGAGGAAACCTTTTGCCTTTAAAAGCACTTCTCATTCTCCATCGTCCCTGTCGACAGCATCACATTTCTCTTACCATTTCTCTCAAGCAAAATAAACCAAATAGAACGAAAATGAAATTGTGCCATGAATAACAAATGAAGAAAAAAAAAGAACAAGGAGAGTAAATACGCATAAATACATCCAGATTTAAATATGGCAGAAATACGACACTGATATCAATCTCTAATATCCTTAAGGGAAATTGCCTATAATCTTTGTACACAGATTCGATCTAATGTTTAATTTTATGTGTAAATATTTCTCGGGTTTAGGGTGCGGTAAAAGACTAAAAGGGGGGGGGGGGAGGGGGGCATTATTTTTAGGGAAGGGACAATATCTCCTTTACTTATGGCTTCCAAGGATAATACCCATTTGTGTCTGCAATTCGTTGCTTTCATTCTTTTCTTTTTTTTTCTTTATAATATTTCAGTATCTGCAGTGTCTTTGGAGGTTAGGATATTTGTACATTAGTGTGTTCGGATATTGTTTGTTGGTTATTATAATAATTTATTAAATTTTCTATAAAGAAATTAATATTTATTACAAAAAATATTAGTTACACCTTCTAACATAATATCAACAAACACATACCAACACATATTTTTGGAAAGAAAATGGCTTACCCTAATAGTAGGTG
>NC_090738.1:34080019-34090019 GCF_036898095.1 Palaemon carinicauda
ATTTAACGAATTTATTGGTAATCATCATTGTTACAGGTGAAATTTGCCTCGTACATCCTTATCGTTTCTGGTGCTACAATTACATGGCCATTTTTATCACAACTGGTATTGTGCGATAGTGTATTTCATAGCACGCACATACACATATAAATTAGATTGGCTTCATTCATATAAATAGTAATGAACAATATCCTTTAGGAAAGAAATTAGAACAACTGCTATCTGAGTTATTATCTCAGATATGAAGTGTACATTGTAATAATTGTTTCAATCTATCATAAAACGAATTACCTATGAGATAATCCTGTTGCATTTATGAAGCGATGTTTTCTCATCCATCACGTTTTTTATCTACACTTAAAAATTTGCATAAGAAAAACCGTAAATGTCTGGCAACATTTATTCCGGATCTTTTCTTTTTTAAACGAATATGGTGACGTAAATGAGTGATAATACGGTCACCAACCCGTAAAGGATAATAACAAAGTATGGTAAAATTACGGTCGCCTGTATTTTACTTATATACGCCTGAGAACATTATATTTTTACGGAGAATTTCCGATTAAAACAACGAGTTTTTTTTAACAGTGTATATCCAACAGATACATTATATATATACACACACAATAATATTGCGCTGGCGACCCAATACGTCCACCTCAGATGGTTCAATAAGCCAATAAGCAAGTTGGAGCCATGGCTAAGAGTTGCATCACTGGATACTCGTTTGTTGGGCCTGAAGATCATTTCTGCCAGGCAAGAAAAAATTCTATGAGATAGAAACTTCTTCCTTGTTGAGAATTCCCGAGGAATCGAAAACCTGTGGAATTTTTATGTTAACCCATATCAAAGGGAAAAAAGTATAAGGTGAAAATACTAAATGTGAATTAATTTTTCTATGTTCTTCCCCTTTGACCATGTAAACTCTTTCCAATTAACTCTGCAGGGAAAGTTTCCTATTTCTATATCTGACGTTATCAAAATATTTGTGGCAAACGCCAACGCTACATGATATAAATGGTGTGAATGATTGTTTCCCTGCTTAATATAACTTTTTCATATAAAGCTTGCCTTATCTGTTAGATCATATCCAACGAGAAACTATTTAATGTTTCATCATTATACCAAACACGTATTTTCTCTCCCTGCTAATTCAGATTGTTACACAAGTGAACACACTAATGCCCTCAGCTTCAGGGATCACCTGCTACATTTGTAAAGGATCGTTTGGGGGTAACAATTACATATGTTTTGCTGTGCAGTACAGTCTGATTTACAAGTTGTATGACAAAAGATTTGGACACACTTTGAAATAAGGATCATTTGCTTTCAAGTAAAATTACGAAAGACTAATGTCAGACAATCTGAAAGCGTTTCTATAAGCACAAATAATAAGAAATCATAATCAGCCGTACTTATAAAAAAAAAAAGAAAAAAAAAAAAAAAAAAAAAAAAAAAAAAAAACAGATGTAGAGCTGAACTCATGAATTCCTGGCTCACCTCGCGGCTAGTTCCTGTGTGTAGCCCCACTCATTATCTCTGCCATATCTCCCTACACTAACTGTTTCTTTACACGTTACGCAGTAAGCGTGTGGCAGGGTACGCTTCTTTGGAGCTAGGTGTACCAGGAATTTATGAGTCCAACTGTACATATTTTCATCCATCTTAGGCCAGTTATAAGTAAATAAATCACAAAAGCATGAATTTCCGTTCTCTGCCTTTAAAGGTTTAAATGCCACTCATGAATGGCAGAGGCAAGGGACAGTGACATTGCCCTATCAAGCAGGACAATGCCCTAGAGACTGACCATATTACATATGATCAGCGCCCAAGCCCCCTCTCCACCCAAGCTAGGCCAAGGAGGGCCAGGCAGTGGCTGCTGATGGCTCAGCAGATAAACCTATAGGCTCCCCTAAAACACCCATCCTTAGCTCACAAGGATGGTAAAATTGCGATCACCAGTCAGGGACGTTACCACATCGGCCACCACATGTAAGTTTTGATAACGATGGCACACACCGGAAACAGAAAGACTTGAAGCATTGCTATATGGGAAAGCCAATAGAATCCATACATACACCTTTTTCCCAATCCCACAGTGTATTTCAATGGCCAAAAACTAATGTCTATGCTAATAACGGGAACCAGGCAATGTAATTGACTATTTGTTTAATAACAGTAATCAAACACCCCAACAATCTCTCAAGCTTGGGATAATTTAGTTAGTTAATCATTATATTTAAATAATCATGAAACAAACTAATTATGAATGAAATGGAACTAAAGAAAAACGTGCACAGATACACATGAAACTTGTCATCATTGCATCTAGCATCTACTACAATTTTTCAAAACACATGCTACATATAATCATACATACATACATACACACACACACACACACACACACACACACATATATATATATATATATATATATATATATATATATATATATATATATATAAAAGTTTACCATTAACGGTAATGATCTCTCTTATTAGCCTGATGGGATCATTCAACATTCCTCTTAATTACGACTCTACGGCAAAGGTTCGAAACTGAGTGAGAGTAGATTCCATATCAAAAGGGATCTGTAGCTTGATTTTTGGCTATATATATATGTATGTATATATATAAATATATATATATATATATATATATATATATATATATATATACACACACACATATATAATATATATATATATATATATATATATATATATATATATATATATATATATGCACATACAAACACGCATATACATACGCACATTATATATATATATATATATATATATATATATATATGTACTGTATATATATACATATATATATATATATATATATATATATATATATATATATATATATATATATATATAATAGATAAAATACCTACAGTTTTTTAAAGGGAGTTTACATAACCTATACAGCTATTCTTAAATGAATTATATGGTATAAAAAAAAAAAAATAACCACCACCACCACCACCACCAAAGCCCAGCAGATTCTTACGTGTATGTCCATCAGCAGACGGTTCGACCTCGTTCCAGTTTTATTACCCAAAATTTAATGAAGGCATCAGTGGTAAACGTCAAAGCGTCAAGATTATAAGCTTGATTTGGGCTTGATTAGAGCTTGTCTGAGACATAGATCGGCAGGTCAATCGACAGCGTCACCAATGTTGTTAGGTATGGGGATTTATCCCTAGATTTGGGGATTTTGGGTGTCTGATGGGGATATTCTGTACAAATTTCTATGAAGAAAAGTCAAAGAAGATTAAACCTTTATATTGTTGCAATTAGGTTTAGGCGTCATTTGGGTCTTAATTGTAGTTGAAATATCTTGAAATTGGTCTTTAGAATGTCTTGCACATATGTGAAGTAAAGTGCGTAATATCTATGTCAGTGAAGCCTACAAGATCAGAAGAAAATATATTGTGGAAATGGGGATTTTTGGGTAATTTTGAGGATTTTTTATCATGAGTTTTGGGGATTTTTTGACTAACCCATCTGGTAACCCTGAGTGTCACTCAGGTGGGAGATGTCCTGGGAGGCATCGGGCAGCCGATTATGTCACCGGTGGCTTTATCGTTTAGTTTTGGTTCAGTTTTCTTAGTCTATCTCCCTTATATCTTAATACAAACTTAATACAAACTCCACTCCACTCATAAATTCACTAACACATGCCAGCGTGAAAGCGAGCGGGTGCAAAAAGTTTTTTTTTTTTTTCAGACCAAAAAAAAATTGAATATCAATAATAATAAATATTACAAAATAATAATAATAATAATAATACAATAATAATAATAATAATAATAATAATAATAATAATAATAATAATAATTATAATAATTATTATTATTATTAAACCAAAGAATTCTTTTATAAAGCCGTAGCTTTATATTATTATTACTAGCTAAGCTATAACCATAGTTTGAAAAGCGGGATGTTATATGCCCAATAGCTCCAAAAAGGAAAAATACCCCAGCGAGGAACGGAAATATGGAAACAAAAAACTATATGAAAAGTAATGAGCAATTGAAATAAAATATTTAAAGAGCAGTAACAACATCAAAATAGATCTTTCATATATAAACTATAAAAACTTCAAAAGAAAAAAAGAAGAGAAATAACGTAGAATAGTGCGCTCGTGTACCCTCAAGCAAGAGTAGCTGTTTAATTTGACCCATAATGAAGCGAAAAATTTAAGAATTAAAAAATATCTGTAGATCCAATACCACTAAAGCTACTAAGGCGAAAAAGCCCATCAACAACTATGATATATTTTGAATGCACTTCCATGTCCCCTAGATGCCACACTTTCTTTTGGAAACTTCCACAGAACTACTATGCACACTTAAAAATTTGCATTTAAAAACCGGTAAATGTCTGGCAACATTTACTCCATGATTTTCACCGTTTTAAAAACGGTTATATTGACGTAAAGGAGTGATATTACGGTCACCGACCCGTAAAAGATAACAAAAATAAAATTACGGTCGCCTGTATTTTATTGAAATATGGCTGAGAACAGTATATTTTTTACGGAGAATTTCCGATTAAAATTACGGTGTTTTATAACAGTGTATAGTTACCAAATATATCTTCATTCTCGTTTCTTTAGTGCACCATTAATATCCGATTCATAACTTACAGAATTTATCAATTTTCATTGATTTAAACATATTTCAATCGCGATAATCTATCAAACACTTTAGTTTTCCAACTCTGGCCTTGCACGGACTTTACCTATTGACTTGCTTTAAAAAAAAATCCTTCATTTATTTATATTCTTGTCATTCTTCAAAAGGACTATCAATTTGTTTTATATTTTTTTCAGCAATTTGACTTGTTTTTTCACCGAACTATACGGTAATCGGCAATGATTCATCCCCCGCGTCAGCCTTCCTTTGGTTTAATAATCGAAATTATCGTGTATTTTGAGCTCAGAATATAATAGAAACAGCCAAAATAACACCTGCTTACAAAATATATCGTATATTGCTTCAAAGCTAAAATAAAACATATGATTGAGGAGCTTTCAACGCTAACTTCCGTGAACTTACGTGCCAATTATTTATAGCCAAAAGCACAACGCACCAAGACACATGTGTCAACTGGTGTATAATATTGGAAACCTACGTCCTCAGTTCCCCATCCATAGCCCCCCCACCCCCCCCCCCCCCAAAAAAAAAAAAAAAAAAAAAACACCACCACCAATAATAATAATAGGGCATGTATAAAAAAAAATGAAAAAAAAAAGCTTAAAAAATACCAATAATAATAGGGCATGTATTAAAACAAAAAGCTGAAAAAACAATAATAATAGGGCATGTATCAAATAAAAAGAAAACAAAAGCTGAAAAAAAACAATAATAAGGCATGTATTATATAAAAAAAAGCTGAAAAAAACAATAATAGGGCACGTATATACAAAAACAGAAACAAAAAGCGGAAAAAACATTATTAATAGGGCATGTATAAACAAAATTTAAAAAATAATGGGGGAAAAAATTTCAAAATTCATAGGAAAAATTACTGTTAATAAACTGAAAAATTATTAATAACCAATTCTCTATTGAGACTTTTTGCGCCAATAGGCGTAGGAGGAGATGATGATGATGATTAATTGAATTATGAAAACACCGCTTTTTTTTTTACACATATCATCACTTTTCCAAACACTGGATTTACTCCTTGGTACCAATATAAGCTTATCTACCTTTACCATTATTTCAAATTTGTATTCATTAGCGTATTCGAAAGATGTACTGAGCCTTTGACATGACCGCAATAGACTTTATTTCAAAGAATGATGCATATTCCTTGGTCTAAAAAAAAAAAAAGAAGAAGAAGAAGAAGAAGAGGAAGATGAAGAAGAAGAAGAAGAAGAAGAAGAAGAAGAAGAAGAAGAAGAAGAGAGAGGGTCATTTGGATGTGAACGAATAAACATGAGGATAGTGTGTAATAAAAAATTATATGGTCATTACAAATAATTAATAATTTATATCTATTTGTATAGTTTTATGCTTCTTGATAGCAATTTGGCCATTATTCTAGTTATTATGTATTAAAAACTAAAAATTGTTTCGTTTGGTTATGCAACTAATTGAAGTTTAACAAAAGCAAATCTATGGCTGATTTGCAAGAGATGAACAGAAATATTTCATTTTACGGTATAAATATGGTTATACCCTTAATGTCTACTTTATTAAAGAACGATATGTTTCCTTTCAATTAACTTTTTGGGTGTTTCAGGAAATTTGTACAAAATAAAACGGAAACGCTGTAAGCCATAAAAGGATTTTGGCCCAAAACTTAAGTCGGATTTCATGAAAAAAAAAAATCGACACAGAAATCGCAAGATATACTTAGATTACATATACACATATTTTATATATATATATATATATATATATATATATATATATATATATATATATATATACATACACACACACACACACACACATATATATATATATATATATATATATAGTGTTATCTTAACGTCTAAAAAACTTTATTTCCAATTTCCAGAACAACAACCGCAAAACGTCTTAGCCCAAATCGAAGAAATGCGAGGAAAAGTATTAAACAGAAAAACTATCTTGCAAACAGATGTGACGGTCGTAAACGTTCATAGAATAAAGCAAATAGAAATTATAAGAAAAGTAAAAACAAAATATAAATTGCGCTCGTAGAATTACTTAATAAGCAAATCTTGAAACAATATAGGAATTATGTATAAAATTATCCTTTTGGAATTTGTGCTATAAATATATTTGATAAAAACTATAAAGAAAATCAGTTATAATTATTCATGAGGTAACTGTGAATAATCATGAGGTAACTATGAATATTAATCATGAGGTAACTCAATAGTAATCATGAAGTAACTATGAATAATCATATGGTAACTGTGAATAATTATTAGGTATCTATGAATAATTATGACGTAACTTTGAATAATAATCATGAGGTAACTATGAATAATAATCATGATGTAACTGTGAATAATAATTATGAGGTAACTGTGAATAATCATGAGGTATCTATGAATAATTATGACGTAACTTTGAATAATAATCATGAGGTAACTATGAATAATAATCATGATGTAACTGTGAATAATAATTATGAGGTAACTGTGAATAATCATGAGGTATCTATGAATAATTATGAGGTAACTGTGAATAATTATGAGGTAACTGTGAATAATCATGAGGTAACGGTGAATAATCATGAGGTAACTGAATAATCATGAGGTAACTATGTATAATAATCATGAGGTAACTGTGAATAATAATCATGAGATAACTGTGACTAATCATGAAGTAACTATGAATAATAATCATGAGATAACTGTGACTAATCATGAGGTAACTATGAATAATAATCATGAGGTAACTGTGAATAATCATGAGGTAACTGTGAATAATAGTCATGAGGTAACGGTGAATAATCATGAGGTAACGGTGAATAATCATGAGGTAACTGTGAATAATAATCACAAGGTAACGGTGAATAATAATCATGAGGTAACTGAATAATCATGAGGCAACTGTGAATAATAGTCATGAGGTAACGGTGAATAATCATGAGGTAACTGTGATTAATAATCACAAGGTAACGGTGAATAATAATCATGAGGTAACTGTGAATAATCATGAGGTAACTGTGAATAATAGTCATGAGGTAACGGTGAATAATCATGAGGTAACTGTGATTAATAATCACAAGGTAACTGTGAATAATAATCATGAGGTAACGGTGAATAATCATGAGGTAACTGTGAATAATAATCATGAGGTAAGTGTGAATAATCATGAGGTAACTGTGAATAATCATGAGGTAACGGTGAATAATAATCATGAGGTAACTGTGAATATTAATCATGAAGTAACTGTGAATAATAATATGGTAACTGTGAATAATTATTTGGTATCTATGAATAATTATGACGTAACTTTGAATAATAATCATGAGGTAACTATGAATAATAATCATGAGGTAATTGTGAATAATAATCATGAGATAACTGTGACTAATCATGAGGTAACTATGAATAATAATCATGAGGTAACTGTGAATAATAATCAGGAGTTAACTGTGAATAATCATGAGGTAACTGTGAATAATAATCATGAGGTAACGGTGAATAATCATGAGGTAACTGTGAATAATAATCATGAGATAACTGTGAATAATCATGAGGCAACTGTGAATAATAATCATGAAGTAACTGTGAACAATGATAAGTAAATAGAAGAACAACAAAGAAAGAAATAAGACAAAAGCACAATATCAGCGCGCAACTACAAGGCATATTTTTTCCCCGAAATTTGAAAAGGCGGATTAAACACATCAGTCAAAAAGAGTCATTTCCTCCGATTCAGTCGGACGATAAAATGGAAAATACGTTCATCCTGACCTTTAAAACCTGATAATATTCATCTCATCAATAAAAGAATAATAGTTTCGTTTATCAATAGAGAATCGCCCAAGTGGGGATGGCGAGTAATCCTCCCCGAATAAAAACAGACGCGGTCTCTGTCCCGGTAGCTGCTCGTTATGGAGAATAAGTAATAAAAAGTAATGAAAATGTATATCAGTTTTGGGGAGAGTCTATAGAAAAACGTGAAGCAATATGTCTATAGAATGTTCGTGGGTCCCATATAAATATAACCCAATGGATATTTTATAGACATGCTTCAGAGGACGAAAATATTAAAAATATATATAATTGCTCCCGGAGATGAGTTATACAGATTCCTGTCATTGGAAAAGAGAGAGAGAGAGAGAGAGAGAGAGAGAGAGAGAGAGAGAGAGAGAGAGAGAGAGAGAGAGAGTACATGTTATTTAGTATACAAACGTCCAAGCTTAACGCACCACTTGAATATACTTATAAATCTCAAACTATAACAATTAAAGCCTTACTCTAATTAAGATGGAATAATAAACATTAATTGAAAGAAATTAATAAAACTCTACAATAAAGAATAGATAAAAACAAGGATGAAGCTTCTTCAAATAAGGTTGCATTAAAAGATAATTATTACTTCATGTAAATTATTATAGCAAGTAATGTATATATGTGTTTGTGTTCTCTTTATGCTACACAATATCCAAGATATTGTGGGAAGCTTAATTGTTTCCTTTTAAAGAAAAAGCAAACCATAAAAATAAAAATAAGAATAAAAAAATAGAAGATAATGAATCGCTTTGTTGAACTTAAAATAGTTGAAACACCATACACTAAAAAATTTGCATTAAGAAACGGAAAAAAAATCCCGGAATAAATGTTTTAAAAACGTATATATTGACGTTCAAGATTGATATTATGGTCTTCAACCCGTAAAAGAAAATAAGAAAGTAGGGTAAAAATTACGGTCGCCTTTATTTTAATGAAATACGGCTGAGAACAATATATTTTTACGGAGATTTTCCGATTAAAATTACGTTTTTTTTTTAAGTGTACGAAACAACTTCCAATTCACTAAGATAAAATAACAGAAATGGTTAGCAATTTTCAACATCCACACGCAAAAAAATACATATATGAATTATTATTTGTAATAACCACATTAGTTATAACCTGATGTATACATACCAATACGTTTGGGATGAATTCTAAATGCATAATTCTATATTGGCTCTTAAAAGTTAAATTTTACCTAGGTGTCTTTGTAAACTGTAGCAAACAGATGATAATTTCGTAAAAATTGATAGCTGATCTGGAGAGATGAAGCAATGGACTACCTCAGCGAGTGATTTGAAATAAATTACTTCTAAAATCCAAATACGAAATCAGTGTATTCATAGCACGCTTATGCATTGCATTTATTATGACTTTTTCTATTAGTAAGGGGAATATTTTCTCCATTAAATCATCTTTCCTGACCTAATTGCATATCAGAAAAAAGGGTGTATTACTGCATATCAGAAAGAGGATGTATCAAAAATAAATAGAAAAAAAAATTAAGTTATAT
>NC_090738.1:34095019-34100019 GCF_036898095.1 Palaemon carinicauda
TGACCCGGCCTTCTCCCGAAAATTTTATCATTAATTATGGCTGCATCCTCCGCCCTGACATTCCATTAACGAACTTGAATGATATATTAGGGAGAGGCGATCGAAAAAATGCCATTAATCTTCGGCCGGGTTCCAGTAAACCTCACATTTTTATGGCAATTATTGCAGTTGGTCCGTATTAAAGAGAGGCCATCAAGATGTCACTCACGGAGGTCAGAGTGTCTTGCGAACAAAAACGCACGCATGTACACACGCGGACAGACTCGCACGTGAGTATGGAAACCTTAAAAATAATAATTTCTGACACAACGTTTTATTTCTAATCAAGAACTGATTTAGATTTATGTTGCTACTGTTCTTAGAATATTTTATGTTTCCTCATTTAATTTCCTCACTGGGCTATTTTCCCTGTTGGGGCCCCTAGGCTTATAGCATCCTGCTTTTCCAACTAGGGTTGTAGCTTAGCAAGTATCATTAATAATAATAATAATAATAATAATAATAATAATAATAATAAAAAGAACTAACTTAACTCTTGTATATAGCGGGTAATTTCAAAGCAAAAGATATTTCATATCGATGGATTCTACAAAATATTCCTTCTAATAAATAAAAAAAAAAAAAAAAAAAAAAGGTGGGGGGCATAATTCCGAAACAAGAATCATCGGCAATTTATGAAAAAAAAAAAAAAAAAAAAAAAAAAAAAAAACAGATCTATTCCATAATTCCAGAGCAATGCGACATCCAAAAATAAGTTATAAAAATTCATATAAAGATTTAATCAGATGAAATACATAGCATACAATCCCAACATAACATAACTCAATTTAAAACCAAATAATCGTCTGCAGTCTAGTAATCACACACACACACACACACATACACAAAATCATATGAAAATCCAGAAAAAAATAGACAAAATTATAAGAAACATAATCCATCAATAATTCATATAAATACACTATATTTTCTAACAGGTTATTTAAGATTTATGAAAAATTTTCACCGCTAATTTCACAAAAAGCAATTACAATTTAACATATGGAATTCATACTCTCCCCGAAATTGAGCAATTAATAGTAATAAAAAATAATAAAAACCTTTCCATAAAACACCTACTGTGTATTTCATGAAATGTATGGAAAAAATATCCAGAACGTTTTAAATTAACTGAAAATTTTCAAGATGCATAAAAAAAAATCAGCTAAAAGACCAATTACATCGAAAAAATAAGTAACTTTAATAAAAAATAACACCATATTTTATCCTTTCCAATTGTAAGATATAAAAATACAAGAAAAGTCAAGTTTTGCGTTACATATACAGTAAATCACATTCAACAACATAATGAACTCTAGGTAGTTACTCGGTGTTTCCCCCATTATGAGGAAGATAAGAATAAAGAATAAAAAGCGAACTACATGATAACAAATTCTGTTGGAAAATACTTACGAAAATAGTGCTAAAAAGAATTTTTTTTTTTTTTAAATCTAAACGTATTATATTTCTCAATGCACCTAAAGGAGAATGAGAAATGCACGAAAAGTGTTGACTTACACAAATTTCGGATAAATATGAAAAGAATAATTTTCGTTACTACAAATATGTTACAAAATATACGGAAATTGCATCTTCAGGAGGAGATCTATTAAATCACAGTCATAAATGGCAAATGAAAACTCCTTTTTATCAAAAAGAACCTCTTGATTAATCAGAACTTAAAGTTCAAAGAGTTTTCTTTAAAGAACACAAAGTAAAATATTACATAACTACTACTTTCAACATAAAAATTGTATGCGTAATCATATATGATTCAATTATGGAAAAATTAAAATGTTGACAATTACAACACAAACAATTAACTAGTATACATAAATACCTAAAGGCATATATATATATATATATATATATATATATATATATATATATATATATATATATATATACATATATATATATATATATACACACATATATATATATATAAATATATATACATATATATATACATATATATATACACACATATATAAATATATACATATATATATACACAGTATATACTGTATATGTATGTATATATATATATATATATATATATACACTGTATATGTGTATATATATATATATATATATATATATATATATATATATATATATATATATAAACACATATGATGAAAGAAGGTTCTCCTCCAACCGTCTATAAGATAGCATTGTGACAGTAAATGTCAACAGAAAATAATATAACATAGATTTGCTTCCTTTTACAAGACAACGGTCATCCGATACGCCATAAATCACGATGACAGCTAAATAAGCCGTGGGGAAAAAAAAAAATCCTGATAGCGACACGTACACCGATAACTTGAAATTAACTCGTAGTTCAATGGGTGCTCTTCTCACAAGTGTGACGATAAACTAAGAGTGAGATATTGTTATGTCTACATACTGTGATTTATTTTTTTTACTTGCCACTTTACCTGCTTTCGAAGGAATGAGTTTAGAAAGGTTCAGCATTCCGGTTTTCAGATGAACTCGTATGATCCACGGATATAGCAAACAAGGACTGTGTTTTGTATCGCTACTGCATCGTGCCTGCTTTAGTTAACAACATAAGGATTGACGGTCTGTAGGGGTAGGCTCCCCTTCTTCGAACTAAACACAGAAACAATAATTCTATATAAGATAAACCTTTAGAATTGAGGGAGTAAATGTAACCAAACCGTATGCCCATTTGGGAAGGAATCTATACTCATCTTTGGCATAATAAGAAGCTGTGGAAAGTGCCACCCAATGGGCTTCAGAGACTTTCTATCTACTGTCTATTACTGAACAACCGATTCCTGCCCAAAAAGAAATCTATTGGAACTTAACATATACAGAAGGCGGTAAATGTAACAGATCCTGATAAAAGCCGCCTCTTTAATGGTCGACTAGAACCCTTAAAATAGCCTTATTAATTTTTGTTTGTGTTGAGATATAAGAAACAACAGTGGAGAAGTGTTAATCGATGAGTGGCTCCATACCTTATTTTTCTAAGTCCCTTCAGTCAATGTAATATTTATACGATATGTATAACAATTAGGTAGCAAATTCCTGTATTCCAGGTTGCTCTTACTCATTTTGCCATATACAGTATGCTATTCTTGACTACATTATTCATTGATATTTTTTGGGTGAAGATTAACACGGTATTAGAGTTTTAATGTTGAAGTATACAAAATTTATTACTAAATTAACACTGATTTGCTTAACTTGAAGAGTCTCAGCTCATTCATTTCATACACAATCAATCATCTTAGTTTATACTTTATTATTTTCCCTTCTCTTTTTTTTCATAATTTCATTCCAGCATTTTATGTATACTTTCTTTTAAAAGGTTGATTTTGAATTATATTTTCAATTGTGATAAATATTTCTAATTTTTTCATTCGATTCTAATTTTAGAAATAAAGTGTGTTTTGTTGTGTAGCCTGGATTTCCCTATATCATTGAGTAACGTTGAATGCTATAACTGATATATAACTGACTACAGCGACCCAAAACGTAATACAAAAGTACTTAACATTGTTTCCTGAAATAAACAAGAAGGTTCTTTAGATATATAAAAAATTACAATGAAAGCAGCACGTAAGAAGAGCTCTGCTATTAAATCATTAATTAAATGTCACTTAGGAGTTCAATTTTGTTACAAAAAAAAAAAAAAAAATCTCACATTCAATCAGGACTTAAAGTTCAAAAACTTCTTTTCAAAGATATACAAATTATATAGAAAGCAGCAAATCTGTTAACAAATTAACGCTACATATTTTTATATTTATGATGTTGAGCTACCAAAGAAATCTTAATAAATAAAATCACCAAAATGAAACTAAAAAGGAGATAAAAAATACAATAAAGAATATTAGAAAAAATTGTCAGTGCTTAAAATATCTCAAGATATTGTTGTGAAAGATGAACACAGTCCTAATCTGCAGAGATGAGCGAGGAGGGACGAGCACGTAGACAAATTTAAGTTGAGACACATATTATTATCATCATCATCATCTGTACCAACATCATCAAAATGATAATCATCATCATCATGACTGCTCCCCAAACAAACGGATATTGACGCAAGATTAATCGCTTCAGCCACCGCTACACCCACAGACCTTGTGCTGAAATTCTCTCTCTCTCTCTCTCTCTCTCTCTCTCTCTCTCTCTCTCTCTCTCTCCTCTCTCTCTCTCTCTCTCTAAACACACAGACCTCAAGCTGAAATTCTCTCTCTCTCTCTCTCTCAACCCACAGACCTCGTGCTGAATCGCTCTCTCTCTCTCTCTCTCTCTCTCTCTCTCTCTCTCTCTCTCTCTCTCTCTCTCTCTCTCTCTCTCTCTCTCTCTAAACACACAGACCTCAAGCTGAAATTCTCTCTCTCTCTCTCTCTCTCTCTCTCTCTCTCTCTCTCTCTCTCTCTCTCTCTCTCTCTCTCTCTCTCTCTCTCATATTCAACCAATCATAAAATGGCCTATCACGAACAAGACAAATAAATACAACGCCGTTTTGCTCATTTGCATTCTAAATCTTAATCAATTTACTACGAAAAATATCAAGTTACATTTTATATATAATATTGAAAACAAAGAGCTGAGTAAATTCACTCACGTGTAATTCAGTTTATAACATCCACTAGGGAAACACGTAGGTATAATTTTTCAAAACAATTTATTGTTTAAAACGCAAAATAATAGGTTTTAAATCAATAAATAACACCGGAACAATACAAACCTCTCAACTTCATTTATCAAAAGTTACGTTGTTTATAAGAATTAGATCCTTGCAATTATCTAAAACGATAGAATTTCCTTTCAATGCATTTCCTTATTCCCGCCACAATATGTATTTACATGCATATAATATATATATATATATATATATATATATATATATATATATAAATATATATATATATAAAATATATATATATATATATATATATATATATATATATATATAT